>NC_052173.1:18305455-18387525 GCF_902713615.1 Scyliorhinus canicula
ATTGACTCTGCCGGCTCGCCTTGAATTTTACTAAGTGTCCCGCTCGGATATCTTTATTAATAGATTCCAACATTTTCCTATGACAGATGTACGGCTAACTGGCCTATAGTTTCCTGCTTTCTGTCTTTTGAATAAAGGAGTTACATTCGCTATTTTCCAATCTAATGGAACCCTTAAAGAATCTAAGGAGTTGTGGAAAATTAAAACCAACACGTTAATTCCCCAAACTCAATTTCTATAGGAGTGACTGTGTTAACTCCTCTTTTTGAAGTATCTGTAGAAACTCTCACTATCATTGGGCGGCATGGAAGCACAGTGGTTAGCACTGTGCTTCAGAGCTCCAGGGTCCCAGGTTTGATTCCGGCTTGGGTCACTGTCTGTGCGGAGTCTGCACATCCTCCCCGTGTGTGTGTGGGTTTCCTCCGGGTGCTCCGGTTTCCTCCCACAGTCCAAAGATGTGCAGGTTAGGTGGATTGGCCATGATAAATTGCCCTTAGTGACCAAAGGTTAGGCTGGGCTACAGGGTGGAGGCGTGGGCGTATGTAGGGTGCTCTTTCCCAGTGCCAGTGCAAACTTGATGGGCCAAATGGCCTCCTTCTGCATTGTAAATTCTATGATTCTGTCATACCTTATATTTCCAACTAACTTTCTCTCATGTCCAACTTTTCCCTCATTAATCTTTTAGGTCTTTGCTGAATATGAATTCAAATAGCTTCTTTGAGGTGTGATCCACACTGTGCTGTCTTAATGTGTGGTTTGAGGGTTTAGTGGGACTTGATTGACCCCAATATTGATGTGAATCTGAACTGGACCCAGCCATATAAATACTGTGGCTACAAGAGCAGGTCAGAGACTGGGAATCCTGTGGTGAGTACCTCACATCCTGCTCCCTTCTCCCCGACCCCCCCAAAGCCTGTCCACCATCTACAAGGCACAAGTCAGGAGTGCGATGGAATACTCTCCACTTGCCTGGATGAGTGCAGCTCCAACAACACTCAAGAAGCTCAACACCATCCAGGACAAAGCAGCTCCGCTTAATTGGCACCCCTTCCACAAACATTCACTCCCTCCACTTCTGTTTGTTCGCTGTAAAAAATATTGGGGTTTGGAGGTCAGGAAAACAGTCAACTTAAGTTGCAAACCTACTCCTTTCTGTAATCCATCATATGCAGGCATTAATGCATCTATTCATGTAGTCAATGAACTTTCAAATTCACCACAAATCAAACGACCACAAATTTGAGCTCTACCAGCCTTGATTCTGCTCTCCCAACATCCCTCACCCCATCCCGGTTCCAATGATCTGTAAATGCAGCCTGGCACTGTATCAAGACCCAAAAATAACACTCTCAGACACTTCTTCATGTAATAAACATGTTTATAAGTCGCAAAGAAACATTACAGGAAGAATTTCCACATTCAAGAAATGGAACAATCATTCAGACAAAGGATACAAACAAAATGAATTTCTACTAATAAAGGGAAATAGTGCGAAGTTAGTTCATCAAGTTCAACATTGGTACAAGTTAAAAATGGAACCACAGACTGCAAGGAGCCATTCATGATATTCAATGTGAGGAACGCAGGTAGATCAGATTTCCTAATGGCTAAGTGTGTAATACTGATCCATGCAGAGATGGAGGGGGCAAAGGTTCAATTTCCCAATCTGGGACCATTAAGGGATTATATAGGATATATAGCACAAACAGCCATTCGGCCCCACCAGTCCATGCTGCCGTTTATGCTCCACTCGAGCTTTTTATCATCCAAATCTATCATCATAACCTTTCTCCCTCATCTGCTCGTCTAGTCTCCAGTTTAATGCATCCTATTCACCTCAACCATTCTCTGCGGTGGCAAATTCCACATTAGACAGAGAAGCACATTGATGAGTCTGAATACCACTCCACCAGGGAGGGGAAATTAAAAACCAACTCGGATGCCCTGTAACCCATACCTGAGAGTCTGTACATCAGTTAGGACAGAAAGGGACTCAGATGTGCAGACGCTACAGTTTCCTTCTTGTGTCTGGTCAGAAAGGACAGCTTTTCGAGCCAGGTACCAGAGAACAGCCAACGGTGTTGAATTAATAGGTATGAATTGACACCTTCAGGAGAAGTCCCAAATAATGGTACCAAATAAGGAATGAGCCTCGCCTCTTAAACACTGGTGTAACATCACAACATTCAAACAGCTGACTGACCAACCGGCCTGAAGGAATCCGGGGAGGGTGAAAACCCTGCCGAGGGCTGGTGCTGGAACCACGTTCACTGCAAGTTTACAGACTTTAGACCCCCAGATAATTCAGTCTGGTAGAAACCTGATGAAATCTGAGGGAAGAATTTTTTATCAACTCAAATGCTTCCAAATTCTCCACCTTCATCCGCTGAAAGTTGCAAAGTCAAAGTCCAGTCAGAGCTGAATGTTTAAAAGAACATCCTCGGTGGCCTAGTGGTTAGCACAACCGCCTCACGGCGCCAAGGTCCCAGGTTTGATCCCGGCTCTGGCTCACTGTCTGTGTGGAGTTTGCACATTCTCCCCGTGTCTGCGTGGGTTTCCCCACAACCCAAAACAAAATGCGCAGGGTAGGTGGATTGGCCACGCTAAATTGCCCCTTAATTGGAAAAAAATAATTGGCTAATCTAAATTTTTTTAAAAAAGAACATCCTAATTCATGTTCCTCTGCAAACAGTCTGTGTAACAGGGCCCTGTTGTAGTGTACAGAACATCTACAGGATACAGGCAGTCTGTAACAGGGCCCTGTTATAGTGTACAGAACATCTACAGGATACAGGCAGTCCGTGTGATGGGGCCGTGTTGTAGTGTACAGAACATCTACAGGATACAGGCAGTCTGTGTGATGGGGCCGTGTTGTAGTGTACAGAACATCTACAGGATACAGGCAGTCTGTGTGATGGGGCCGTGTTGTATTGTACAGAACATCTACAGGATACAGGCAGTCTGTAACAGGGCCCTGTTGTAGTGTACAGAACATCTACAGGATACAGGCAGTCTGTAACAGGGCCCTGTTGTAGTGTACAGAACATCTACAGGATACAGGCAGTCTGTAACAGGGCCCTGTTATAGTGTACAGAACATCTACAGGGTACAGGCAGTCTGTAACAGGGCCCTGTTGTATTGTACAGAACATCTACAGGGTACAGGCAGTCTGTAACAGGGCCCTGTTGTAGTGTACAGAACATCGACAGGGTACAGGCAGTCTGTGTGATGGGCCGTGTTGTAGTGTACAGAACATCTACAGGATACAGGCAGTCTGTGTGATGGGGCCCTGTTATAGTGTACAGAACATCTACAGGATACAGGCAGTCTGTAACAGGGCCCTGTTGTAGTGTACAGAACATCTACAGGGTACAGGCAGTCTGTAACAGGGCCCTGTTGTAGTGTACAGAACATCTACAGGGTACAGGCAGTCTGTAACAGGGCCCTGTTGTAGTGTACAGAACATCTACAGGATACAGGCAGTCTGTAACAGGGCCCTGTTGTAGTGTACAGAACATCTACAGGATACAGGCAGTCTGTGTAACAGGGCCCTGTTGTAGTGTACAGAACATCTACAGGATACAGGCAGTCTGTGTGATGGGGCCCTGTTGTAGTGTACAGAACATCTACAGGATACAGGCAGTCTGTGTAACAGGGCCCTGTTGTAGTGTACAGAACATCTACAGGGTACAGGCAGTCTGTAACAGGGCCCTGTTGTATTGTACAGAACATCTACAGGATACAGGCAGTCTGTGTGATGGGGCCCTGTTGTAGTGTACAGAACATCTACAGGGTACAGGCAGTCTGTGTAACAGGGCCCTGTTGTAGTGTACAGAACATCTACAGGATACAGGCAGTCTGTGTGATGGGGCCCTGTTGTAGTGTACAGAACATCTACAGGATACAGGCAGTCTGTAACAGGGCCCTGTTGTATTGTACAGAACATCTACAGGATACAGGCAGTCTGTAACAGGGCCCTGTTATAGTGTACAGAACATCTACAGGATACAGGCAGTCTGTGTAACAGGGCCCTGTTGTAGTGTACAGAACATCTACAGGATACAGGCAGTCTGTGTGATGGGGCCGTGTTGTAGTGTACAGAACATCTACAGGATACAGGCAGTCTGTAACAGGGCCCTGTTGTAGTGTACAGAACATCTACAGGATACAGGCAGTCTGTGTGATGGGGCCGTGTTGTATTGTACAGAACATCTACAGGATACAGGCAGTCTGTAACAGGGCCCTGTTGTAGTGTACAGAACATCTACAGGATACAGGCAGTCTGTAACAGGGCCCTGTTGTAGTGTACAGAACATCTACAGGATACAGGCAGTCTGTAACAGGGCCCTGTTATAGTGTACAGAACATCTACAGGATACAGGCAGTCTGTAACAGGGCCCTGTTATAGTGTACAGAACATCTACAGGATACAGGCAGTCTGTGTGATGGGGCCCTGTTATAGTGTACAGAACATCTACAGGATACAGGCAGTCTGTAACAGGGCCCTGTTGTAGTGTACAGAACATCTACAGGGTACAGGCAGTCTGTAACAGGGCCCTGTTGTAGTGTACAGAACATCTACAGGGTACAGGCAGTCTGTAACAGGGCCCTGTTGTAGTGTACAGAACATCTACAGGATACAGGCAGTCTGTAACAGGGCCCTGTTGTAGTGTACAGAACATCTACAGGATACAGGCAGTCTGTGTGATGGGGCCCTGTTGTAGTGTACAGAACATCTACAGGATACAGGCAGTCTGTGTGATGGGGCCCTGTTGTAGTGTACAGAACATCTACAGGATACAGGCAGTCTGTAACAGGGCCCTGTTGTATTGTACAGATCATCTACAGGATACAGGCAGTCTGTAACAGGGCCCTGTTGTATTGTACAGAACATCTACAGGATACAGGCAGTCTGTGTGATGGGGCCGTGTTGTAGTGTACAGAACATCTACAGGAAAGAGGCAGTCTGTAACAGGGCCCTGTTGTAGTGTACAGAACATCTACAGGATACAGGCAGTCTGTGTGATGGGGCCGTGTTGTATTGTACAGAACATCTACAGGATACAGGCAGTCTGTAACAGGGCCCTGTTATAGTGTACAGAACATCTACAGGGTACAGGCAGTCTGTGTGATGGGGCCCTGTTGTAGTGTACAGAACATCTACAGGATACAGGCAGTCTGTAACAGGGCCCTGTTGTAGTGTACAGAACATCTACAGGATACAGGCAGTCTGTAACAGGGCCCTGTTGTAGTGTACAGAACATCTACAGGATACAGGCAGTCTGTGTGATGGGGCCCTGTTGTATTGTACAGAACATCTACAGGGTACAGGCAGTCTGTAACACGGACCTGTTGTATTGTACAGAACATCTACAGGATACAGGCAGTCTGTAACAGGGCCCTGTTGTAGTGTACAGAACATCTACAGGGTACAGGCAGTCTGTGTGATGGGCCTTGTTGTAGTGTACAGAACATCTACAGGATACAGGCAGTCTGTAACAGGGCCCTGTTGTAGTGTACAGAACATCTACAGGGTACAGGCAGTCTGTGTGATGGGCCGTGTTGTAGTGTACAGAACATCTACAGGATACAGGCAGTCTGTGTGATGGGGCCCTGTTGTATTGTACAGAACATCTACAGGATACAGGCAGTCTGTGTAATGGGGCCCTGTTGTAGTGTACAGAACATCTACAGGATACAGGCAGTCTGTGTGATGGGGCCCTGTTGTAGTGTACAGAACATCTACAGGATACAGGCAGTCTGTGTGATGGGGCCCTGTTGTAGTGTACAGAACATCTACAGGATACAGACAGTCTGTGTGATTGGCCCTGTTGTAGTGTACAGAACATCTACAGGATACAGGCAGTCTGTAACAGGGCCCTGTTGTAGTGTACAGAACATCTACAGGATACAGGCAGTCTGTAACAGGGCCCTGTTGTAGTGTACAGAACATCTACAGGATACAGGCAGTCTGTGTGATGGGGCCGTGTTGTATTGTACAGAACATCTACAGGATACAGGCAGTCTGTGTGATGGGGCCGTGTTGTATTGTACAGAACATCTACAGGATACAGGCAGTCTGTGTAATGGGGCCCTGTTGTAGTGTACAGAACATCTACAGGATACAGGCAGTCTGTGTAACAGGGCCCTGTTGTAGTGTACAGAACATCTACAGGATCCAGGCAGTCTGTGTAACAGGGCCCTGTTGTAGTGTACAGAACATCTACAGGATACAGGCAGTCTGTGTAACAGGGCCCTGTTGTAGTGTACAGAACATCTACAGGATACAGGCAGTCTGTGTAACAGGGCCCTGTTGTAGTGTACAGAACATCTACAGGATACAGGCAGTCTGTGTAACAGGGCCCTGTTGTAGTGTACAGAACATCTACAGGATACAGGCAGTCTGTGTGATGGGGCCCTGTTGTAGTGTACAGAACATCTACAGGATACAGGCAGTCTGTAACAGGGCCCTGTTGTAGTGTACAGAACATCTACAGGATACAGGCAGTCTGTGTGATGGGGCCCTGTTGTAGTGTACAGAACATCTACAGGATACAGGCAGTCTGTGTGATGGGGCCCTGTTGTATTGTACTGAACATCTACAGGATACAGGCAGTCTGTAACAGGGCCCTATTGTATTGTACAGAACATCTACAGGATACAGGCAGTCTGTGTAACAGGGCCCTGTTATAGTGTACAGAACATCTACAGGATACAGGCAGTCTGTGTAACAGGGCCCTGTTATAGTGTACAGAACATCTACAGGATACAGGCAGTCTGTGTGATGGGCCGTGTTGTAGTGTACAGAACATCTACAGGATACAGGCAGTCTGTGTGATTGGGCCCTGGTGTAGTGTACAGAACATCTACAGGATACAGGCAGTCTGTAACAGGGCCCTGTTATAGTGTACAGAACATCTACAGGATACAGGCAGTCTGTGTAACAGGGCCCTGTTGTATTGTACAGAACATCTACAGGATACAGGCAGTCTGTGATGGGGCCGTGTTGTATTGTACAGAACATCTACAGGGTACAGGCAGTCTGTAACAGGGCCCTGTTATAGTGTACAGAACATCTACAGGGTACAGGCAGTCTGTGTGATGGGGCCATGTTGTAGTGTACAGAACATGCACAGGGTACAGCAAGTCCACGGGGATGTCGTTCTGATGTGATCATGGACAGAGCTTCAGTTTCTCCTCACAGCCAAGATATCTCAGCCACTTCCAGGATAACTCGAAGCTGATCCACTTGTGAATTGTTTCAGCATGTGAGAAACAGGTGGGTGGAGTCTAACATATATCTAAGCGAGTTCAGGTTGAGAGATTTTTAATATTAAATGCTGAAAATCACTGACCCTCGTCTGCAAGTGAAGGACTCAAACAATCTTACATTCAATCTGCTGAAGACTTCACTGATATTTCCAACACTTTGCAAATTATAACATGTGCTGTGTAGTTTTCTAAATAGATCCCAGAATTGACAGTATACCATTCACAGTCAGATAACTAACAAAATCTCTCCTTCCATCCATGCACCCCTCCCATTTAAAACCTTCAACCTCAAAATGAATGAATGGATGGACACACTAGCTGACATCACTGGGATGTCATGGCTGCTGACCTATCAGAGGATAGTATGCAGATAGCAAGAAATTTCTGAAAGTACAGGGCGGCACGGTAGCACAGTGGTTAGCACTGTTGCTTCACAGCTCCAGGTTCGATTCCCGGCTTGGGTCACTGTCTGTGCGGAGTCCGCACGTTCTCCCCGTGTCTGCGTGGGTTTCCTCCGGGTGCTCCGGTTTCCTCCCACAGTCCAAAGACGTGCAGGTTAGGTGGATTGGCCATGATAAATTGCCCTTCGTGTCCAAAATGGTTAGGTTGGGTTACAGGGTAACGGGGATAGGGTGGAGGTGTGGGCTTAAGTAGGGTGCTCTTTCCAAGAGCCGGTGGAGGCCAGATGGGCCGAATGGCCTCCTCTGCACTGTAAATTCTATGATTCAAATTTGGCAACAACAGTTAGATGCTGGAGGTTGAGGACAATCAATTTGTCAAAGAAAAGTTTAGCATTGGGGTAGTGGGAGGGAGTGATAATTGATGTTTTTCTGTCTGCGTAGTGAGACCCACCCAGACACCAGGAAACCAAACCCTTCTCCTCACCCCAGGATATTCAAAGATCCCATTAGTACATCATAGATGGATAAGCTAGAACACTGTCCTCTTACTCTCTAAGTGAGGTTGCTGCAGTTCAAAGTTCACCGTAAATTGGCCATTTGATTTTCTCACCTCTGTTGTGCTGTCAGAATTGAAATGAGCGCTTACTTTCTATAATACCAAACACCTGTTGTCTTTTCACTGTAGAGGTTTTCTGTCTTCATCCTCCTCAGACCTCACTATGTATGTGTATTGAACTGCATGCATATAAACAACACCATCAGTCTATCTCAAACAGATTCCTGTCCAGCGTTCACCTCATAGCCGAAACAGTCAAAGTGACCTTTGCCCTGAGAGCTAATGGCAACTGTCGATCAGGGTGCGAGGTCCACTGGGAGAGTAGTTGAAAGGTCAAGAGGTGCTGGAGATATTTACACTGGTCGAAGAATGCAGAAAAAGGACCTGTCCCTTTGAGTTGCGTGTCTGCTGATTCATACAGTTCTGGAATTTGTAACGGTGATGAAATGGGAAATGATAAGTACTCAATCGCAAATAGCTTCTGCCACCACGCTTACATCTCCGATTGGCATTAGAGAAAGCTGTAGTGCAAAATAAAGGGAGCAATTGTGTTTTATATTTAATATTTGGCTATTTACTCTGTTGGATTATACTTAAGAGGCAGGGTTTAGCTGAACAGTATTAAAGTGAGACAATTTGCTGCTTACAGGCCTATTGTGCTCACACTGAGTAACACCATGTTTAAACTAATACAGAAGGGTATTAAATCATTCTGGCTTCAAAAGCAAACAATTGAATTGGGTGTATATGAAATGGCACCTTCGAAAGTTAAAGATGAATCTTGACAGCGTAAAAAGCCACATCGGTGGCCCAAAGACAACGACTATACGTCTTGCAGTGATTGAGCAACAAACAAATTGGAAAACATGCAGGCTGAGACACACGGAATCCAAGATAATTTCACAAAGGAGCCACACACTTATCCTGATTATTCGTTGTGTGCATGGGGAACATGGTTTTCTATGCTGGTCACTAAGGTACACATTTCCCTGACGGGTGATGTGCCATGTTGGTCCGCTTCCCATGACAAGCCCCCTTTCATTAATGAAGGACGAGGTGGAGTGGTTTGCATTTAATCGATCCCTATTGATAAGAGGCAGCAGGCCCTTTCTCAGTCAGACTGCTTAAAAATGATTCAGGCAAGTAACAAACTGGGGGAGTCGAGAGATTTCTTCATGGTTGCAGGAACTGATTCCAAGAGAGACACACAAACAGACCATGGTGTGTGGAGACCTCTGGCTAGAGTGCCACATGTTATCTACTTGCCACCTGCTAGGAGCTAAATAAACTGGTTGTTCACTAATAACCTTGACCGATATTTGCTGTGCAATGATAACTAGCTCATGCCGTGACCATGGGAGTATTGGCTGTGAGTGGAACAGTGGAGCCACATTCATAATCCAAATCCACGATGGTGTGAATGTTTGTGTTTAGACTGCTCATGGATGCTGCTGTCTGACGATCTCGGATACTCTGAATGTAGCTCTAGAGGGGAAAGAGAGAAAAATGATTTATAAAATAACAGAGCACAGAGAAGGAGGCCATTTGATCACATCTGAGCTGCTTCTTTGATGGAGCTATCCAATTAATCCCACTTCCCTGCTCTTTCCTCATAGCTTTTCAAACTCTCCCCCACTCCCCGTCCCAGGTATTTACGTAGATATACAGAAGATAGGAGCAGGAGGAGGCCTTTTGGCCCTTTGAGCCTGCTCCGCCATTCATCACGATCATGGCTGATCATCCACCTCAATAGCCTAATCCTGCTTTCTCCCCTTAGCCTTTGATCCCATTCCCCCCAAGTGCTATATCCAGCCGCCTCTTGAATATATTCAAAGTTTTAGCATCGACTACTTCCTGTGGTAATGAATTCCACAGGCTCACCACTCTTTGAGTGAAGAAGTGTCTCCTTATCCAATTCTGTTTTGAAATGCAATGATTGAATCTTTCAGACAGTGTATTCCAGATCCTAACAACTTGCTGTGTTATGGTTTTTTTCCCTCATGTGGACTCTGGTCCTTTCTTATGCATAAATTGGGACAGTAACCACTTCCCAGAATAAATCTGAAGGATTTCTTTCTATTTTGTTGAGGCAGCACAGTGGTTAGCACTGCTGCCTCACAGCTCCAGGGACCCGGGTTTTATTCCTGGCTTGGGTCACTGTCTGTGCGGAGTCTGCACTTTCTCCCCATGTGTGCGTGGGTTTCCTCCGGGTGCTCCGGTTTCCTCCCACAGTCCAAAGATGTGCAGGTTAGGTGGGGTGACAGGGATAGGATGGGGGAGTGAGCTGAGGGAGATTGATCTTCCAGAGGGTCGGTGCAGACTCGATGGACCGAATGGCATTACACCAGAATTCCACCAAGTGGAAAATCCCAGCCTTGGCTTGCGCATGAAGAATGGCAGAAGGAAAGTCAGTGGAATCACATCCCACAAGAAGCCAACACCTTCTGGAGAGCTGGGGAACAAACGCAGGGCAGGATCGCCGACCCTCAGACTGTAAATTCCCACCTAAGGTCAATGGACTTTTCAATGGTTTGTCAAATTGCCCATCCCACCCACCACCATTCCCTTGGTGGGCGGGAATAGAAAATATACCCTGGTAAAAGAGTGCTCGGTGAGTAGCAGGCTCTATTACATCACTCAGTCTGATTCCTTTCCTATAATTCACTCCCATGTACACACGACTGGTAATTCTTTGTAGATTAATTATCTTACTTGACTCCTGTGTTGGGATTGGTTATATATAACCACATGAATAACTGAGGCAAATCACAGAGATGCCATTGCGGGGAAGCTAGATGAAATGAAAATCGCTTATTGTCACGAGTAGGCTTCAATGAAGTTACTGTGAAAAGCCCCTAGTCGCCACATTCCGGCACCTGTTCGGAGAGGCTGGTACAGGAATTGAACGGTGCTGCCGGCCTGCTTGGTCTGCTTTAAAAGCCAGCGATTTAGCTCAGTGAGCTAAACCAGCCCGCGAGTGAGCTAAACCAGATAGGTGCATGAGAGAGAAAGGTTATGTTGACAGATTAGGTGAAGAGGGGTGGAACATAAATACTGGCAGCAGTTGGGCTGAAATGCCTTTTTCTGTGCTGTATATCTGAAGTAATTCTGTATCTATATAGCTTAACATTGTACAGAAGAATGGAGATGGTAAGATCAATGGGGCCCCACTCTCGCTTCTCTTCACTCCTATACTCTAACATAGAACGATACAGCACAGTACAGGCCCTTCGGCCCTCGATGTTGCACCGACATGGAAAAAAACTAAAGGCCATCTAACCTACACTATGCCCTTATCATCCATATGCTTATCCAATAAACTTTTAAATGCCCTCAATGTTGGTGAGTTCACTACTGTTGCAGGTAGGGCATTCCACGGCCTCACCACTCTTTGCGTAAAAAACCCACCTCTGTCCTATATCTATTACCCCTCAATTTAAGGCTATGTCCCCTCGTGCTAGCCACCTCCATCCGCGGGAGAAGGCTCTCGCTGTCCACCCTATCTAACCCTCTGATCATTTTGTATGCCTCTATTAGGTCACCTCTTAACCTTCTTCTCTCTAACGAAAACAACCTCAAGTCCTTCAGCCTTTCCTCATAAGATTTTCCCTCCATACCAGGCAACATCCTGGTAAATCTCCTCTGCACCCGTTCCAAAGCTTCCACGTCCTTCCTATAATGAGGCGACCAGAACTGTACGCAATACTCCAAATGCGGCCGTACTAGAGTTTTGTACAACTGCAACATGACCTCATGGCTCCGGAACTCAATCCCTCTACCAATAAAGGCCAACACACCATAGGCCTTCTTCACAACCCTATCAACCTGGGTGGCAACTTTCAGGGATCTATGTACATGGACACCGAGATCCCTCTGCTCATCCACACTACCAAGAATTTTACCATTAGCCAAATATTCCGCATTCCTGTTATTCTTTCCAAAGTGAATCACCTCACACTTCTCCACATTAAACTCCATTTGCCACCTCTCAGCCCAGCTCTGCAGCTTATCTATGTCCCTCTGTAACCTGCAACATCCTTCCGCACTGTCTACAACTCCACCGACTTTAGTGTCGTCTGCAAATTTACTCACCCATCCTTCTGCGCCCTCCTCTAGGTCATTTATAAAAATGACAAACAGCAACGGCCCCAGAACAGATCCTTGTGGTACGCCACTCATAACTGAACTCCATTCTGAACATTTCCCATCAACTACCACTCTGTCTTCTTTCAACTAGCCAATTTCTGATCCACATCTCTAAACCACCCTCAATCCCCAGCCTCCGTATTTTCTGCAATAGCCGACCGTGGGGAACCTTATCAAACGCAAAGAGAGGTTGACGTATCATACTTTACCGGTGATAGGATGTCTCCCGTGTACCGTTTGACCGGGTATGGTTTCCTGCGGTATGTGCCCTCTGTCTGAGATGCCCTCTGTCGCTTCTTTGCTTCCTGCTGTCGTATTCTCATCAACTGCACTCGTTTTTGTCGTTTACTGATAATAACTGCAGGAAGAAGAAACGTTAGTGGCAATAGAATTTGTGTTAGTTAATAGCTTCAATGCCTTCTCTTCCTCACCCACCCTTTACAGAATGCCTCCATCTTTACTGAAGAATAGAACAATTGAGCTAAAACCCGTTCCTATTATTCCCATTTTCTTCTCCCTCAGCAGCAAGACGTTTGGACCTAGCAATGTTCTTCAGCAAGAAACTGGTCATCAAATAAACAGCAGAACAGCACCAGTCAGCAACTGAGCAGGACAATATGATGAGTCCAGCAAATCCTCCAATAGGTCCACACCAAAGCACTGATTGCAGGGCGGCACGGTGGCACAGTGGTTAGCACTGCTGCCTCATGGTGCTGAGGACCCGGGTCACTGTCTGTGTGGAGTTTGCACATTCTCCCCGTGTCTGCGTGGGTTTCGCCCCCACAACCCAAAGATGTGCAGGGTAGGTGGATTGGCCACGCTAAATTGCACCTTAATTGGAAAAATAATAATTGGGTACTCTAAATTTATAAAAAAACAAATCACTGATTGTCCAATGTGAGAAGCTTATCATTCAAATGGTTCAGTGGCTAAAACCATCATCCAGTATGTTCCGTGCCACACAAACGAGCAATGCCTAAAGTTTGATCCCCTATCTTTCATGAGTTAAGTGGAGGAAATGCTGGGGACACTAGAATTGGCTTTGGGCCTCCCCCCCCAGACTAAAGGAAAGGGACAGGTATATTGTTTCTGTCACTGATCGCTATCCAGTGACCCCTGCTCTGAAGTGCATGCATGCGGGCACCAGATGGCAGCAAGTTCAGGCTCAGCTGGATCGCAATCACCCATTGACACTCATTGCCTGGACTTCTAGATGACAAGAGTGACAAGTTGGCAAAGTACCCAAGAGTTATCAGCATCCATCCAACAGTACCCTCATGACAATCTGTTTGATTACAGACAGAGAAGTAGAAAATCCTTTCCTAAAATCTTTCCAAAACCCATTAATGTAAAAAAGAATTCCCCCATGGGCATGAGCTGGTCTTACCTTCAGTGTGTGAGTAACCTTCAGCTGTCAGTTTCCATTGGACCAGAATTCCCAGCATGCTCAGCACTGGCCAGATGCCAAGGATCACCCAACTGTACCAACAAATCGGCAGCGAGGGAGAAATCTTGAGCCTCTCGTATACATATTGAGTCAACAGAAACAGCTCGATGAAATAGTCCACAGTCATTGTAATGATAGCACCACCAAAGACTGCAGTGGAGATAATGGTGAAGAGTTTTTGCCACTGTAAAGTTAAGACAGCGAACAGCATCCCAACACCAATAAGGAGTCCCACTGGAATCCAGATGGTGTGTGGGTGATAGAACTGTTCCATCACAATGAGAGTGACAGTTGCTACCAGCAGGCCAAGCACCAGGCCAATCATGAAGAGGCCAACACTGCGGACAAGCATGGTGACCAGTCCACACAGGATTCCGATGCCTAGACCAATACCAGCACTGGCCTCCACGCTCAGCTGAATGTCCAGAACTCGCTCCTTGTAACACAGCAGGAAAATGATGATGGAGCCAAACATCAATCCGCAGAGAAACATGACGGCCTTGAAACAGCGATAACCTGCAACAAAGGTTTCAAAAAGTTACACTAATAACTTTTACACTGTAACCCAGGCACAGAAACAATAACCATCATGCGGCCTGATGCTTAACACGTCCCTCACAATAGCAAACAGACAACAGCAATTCCTATGCAAACACAAGGTTGTGCAGGAGCGCACTTGCTGCTCAGGTGGAGATTGGAGTCATTACTATTTCATCACCACACTGAGGCACGTTTGTCAACAGATTCAAAAACTAGCTGATAAGTGCCATCTGGAAGAGAATAGTTTATGTCTAACAGTGGTTCTCATAAAAGGTCATCAATCAACCGTTAACTCTGTTTCTTTCTAGGGTAGTGCACAGTGGTTAGCATTGCTGCCTCACGGCGCTGAGGTCCCAGGTTCGATCCCGGCTCTGGGTCACTGTCCATGAGGAGTTTGCACATTCTCCCCGTGTCTGCGTGGGTTTCACCCCCACAACCCAAAGATGTGCAGGATAGGTGGATTGACCACGCTAAATTGCCCCTTAATTGGAAAAAAATTAATTGGGTACTCTAAATTTACAAAGGAAAAAAAATGAATAAAAAAGAATTGGGTACTCTAAATTTATTTTTTAACAACTCTGCTTCTCTCACCAGCCTGACCTGCTCAGCATTCCCAGCATTTTCTCTTTTTATTGCAGATTGACCAGTCATGGTTTGGTTTGGGATAGCCACGGCTCTCTGACCTCGTAAAACTCCAGAATGTGCCAATATTCTGAGATCTGTCAGACATTTGGCAAGGTCACTACGACAATTTGGGATCCTTCCAGATTTATGAAGATACAATCTAGAAAGAAACAACTTGCACTTTATATTACGATCCCATTTGGTGTTATAACTGGAGGGGTAGATCCCAGATTGGAACCAGGCTCAAAAGACCGTAACTTTTATTTTTTTTAATAAATTGTGGAGGAACAGAGTTATAGAACAGCTAATTATTTTTAACAGTAAGAAAAAAAGTATTAAACAGGGAAAAACTGGATTATTATACAATACTCCTTAACGCCCCCTTAGCTTAACAATTACACACAGATTTTAAAACCAACCACGGATTACAAAGTACATCTTAAACGACAATGGCCTCATTGACGCAAAAAGTCCCCTTTAACCACACAAGATGACTGTGGGAAGACGCACTCCTCTCTGAACCCAAGTGAATGTCTGTGGATTTCTCCTCCAGATCCTCCCCAGATGATTCTTATCCTGTGAGCCGCCTTGTGTCACTGAACTCTGCCTTCCACACCAGTGATTTCAAATTCCACTTTCAAAAGTCACACTTTCACTTTTGTGCTTTATACCTCCCTGTTCAGGTTTCCTTTGTCTTAAAGGCTTTAACACAAAGTCCAGTCACTGATTCCCACAATTATTTCAAATAATGGACGGGATTCTCCCGTACCCGGCGGGGCGGGGGTCCCGACACCACGGAGTGGCGTGAACCACTCCGGCGTCGGGCCGCCCCAAAGGTGCGGAATCCTCCGCACCTTCAGGGGCTTGGCCCGCCCCGGAGTGGTTTGCGCCCTGCTGGCCGACAGGATAGGGGTCTGACGCCACACCAACCGGTGCCAAAGGGCCTCTGCCAGCCGGCACAAGTCAGCGCATGTGCAGGAGCGCCAGCGTGTGCTGGCATCATCCCCGCGCATGCGCACAGGGATTCACTTCCGCATCGGCCATCGCGGAGGACCACAACGGCCGATGCGGAAGGAATAGAGTGCCCCCACGGCACAGGCCCACCCGCGGATCCGTGGGCCAGGCCACCGTGGGGGAACCTCCCGGGGCAACATCCCCCCGCGACCCCCCAGGAACCCCGGAGTCCGCCCATGCCGCCAGGTCCCGCCGGTAAGGGACCTACTCTGATTTACGCCGGCAGGACCGGCTCCAGGCGGGCGGGGCTTCGGCCCATTGAGTCGCGCCGGACCCCGCCATTCTCCGAGGCGGGCGGCCAGGCCATTTTTTGGCAGGCGGGAGAATTGGGAGGACAGCTGGGGCGGGATTCACGCCGACCCCCGGCAATTCTCCCATCCGGCGGGGGGTCGGAGAATCCTGCCTAATGTCTCCCAAATTGTGGTAATTTCTCTCAAACCTGCACCACTGCAGATATTTTCCTGGTCTCTCACAATCCAATGCCTTTTCAACTCTCTGTGACTTTACTGAGCAGTAATCTGTCCTGGTTTCCAGTTTCCTCTGTACTGTTAACTCGAGACTTGGAAACTTCTCTTCATTTCATTAGTTTCCTTAACTAGCTGGACCTTAGATTTCCAGCATCTGTTTTCTGAAACTACACTCACTGAAGTGCACACTCACTGAGTCAAGACTGACATGCAAAGCAGAAAACAAATATCATTAACTTCATGCCAGCATTGAACGAAATCAGCTCTGAATTTTTAAGTTAGCAATTCAAGAGATGCATATTCCATAGTATGGCTTTTTTTCTAGCAAGACTGAGAGCGCGGTTTCCTCTTTAGCCTTCTAAAACCAACTGCTTCCAGCAGAGCTGCCTTCTCTCTCACTACCCACAGGGCAGCACGGTAGCATTGTGGTTAGCACAGTTGCTTCACAGCTCCAGGGTCCCAGGTTCGATTCCCGGCTTGGGTCACTGTCTGTGCGGAGTCTGCACATTCTCCCCGTGTCTGCGTGGGTTTCCTCCGGGTGCTCCTGTTTCCTCCAACAGTCCAAAGGTGTGCAGGTTAGGTGGATTGGCCATGCTAAATTGTCCTTAGTGTCCAAAATTGCCCTTAGTGTTGGGTGGGGTTACTGGGTTGTGGGGAAAGGGTGGAGGTGTTAACCTTGGGTAGGGTGCTCTTTCCAAGAGCCGGTGCAGACTCGATGGGCCAAATGGCCTCCTTCGGCACTGTAAATTCTATGATACCCATCTCCAACTGCAATTAGCTAAACTTAAAAGTTTCTCTACCTTACAAGGCCCGAGTTTCTAAGCAACCACTGCTGGTTTATTCACTTTTTTAAAATAAATTTAGAGTACCCAATTATTTTTTCCAATTAAGGGGCAATTTTTTTTTTTTAGTGTGACAATCCACCTACCCTGCACATCTTTTTTTTTTTGGGTTGTGGGGGTGAAACCCACGCAGACACGGGGAGAATGTGCAAACTCCACACGGACAGTGACCCAGGGCCGGGATTCGAACCCGGGTCCTCAGCGCCGCGAGACAGCAGTGCTAACCACTTTGCCACCGTGCTGCCCTTGGTTTATTTACTTTTCATGCCTTACCTCGCTTCAAGCACAATGGAATCGAAACCAACCCCACATATAAAAATGCCTTTGTCCAGCATGAATCTAACTAGGTTTTACCAGGCACAGAAACGTTAAATTAAACCCACTTAAAACTATACCTTAATCCTAATGTTTACCAAATACAAATATAAATCCCGCAAAACTACCTTTCTTTTCCTAACACTTATATAAGGGGTGGGATTCTCCGGGCCCCCAGCCGCGTATTTTTCGGTGATGCACCATTCGCTGGTGGCAGGATTCTATCTTCCTGCCACTTATCAAAGGAATTTCCCATTGAAACCACCCAACGAAACTCGCTGGTGGGCATGCTTTCCCGACGGGAAAAGTGAATCGCAACGACCGGAGAACTCCGGCCCAAGGTCTTGAACACAAAGAGAAACATGTGGTACTCAGATAGGCCGATGGAAATCAGACAGGAAAGGGAAATTAGGAGGGGAGATCAAAAACATTGTCAGAGAGTGATGGAGATTGAGAAGGTTCTTAAAGAAAGAGCCTGCATTTCCATAGCACCTTTCACGGCCTCAGGATATCCTAAAGCACTTTGCAGCCATTGCAATACTTTAGAAGTGCAGTCACTGGTGTAATTTAGAAAACACAGCAGCCAGTCTGTGCACAACAAGATCCCACAAACTGCAAGAAGACAAATGACCATGTCATCAGTTTTTCTTTGAATTTGGTTGACTGATAAATGTTAGCTCGGAAAGCTCTGCTCTTCCTTGAGTGCCAGTCGATCTTATGTACTCAAAAGCTCGGGAACGAGGCTCTGACCTTCTGTCTCAAAAGTGAGTGTACACTCACTGAGCCATGACTGACATGCAAAGCAGGAAACAAAAATCATTAACTTCACGCCAGTGCTGAACAAAATCAGCTCCGAATTCTTAAATTGGAAATTCAAGAAATGCATGTTGGAAAATTTGGAGCCAGATTAAAAAGTGACGGTGAGTATGAAAGTGTGGATTTAATCAATGAAAGCCACGACATGCACAATGTGGGCTTGTCTATCCAACAGGCAGATTCACTTCTCCAAAATTGAAACCATGTCCTGCAGGACCTGAAATAACTTTGAAGCAGATTCACAGTAACAATTTTAGCCTTCTCCTAGATTCAGGCCAAGTTAGCACATCTTTGGCAATTTGAAACTGCACAAACAGTCCTACCGTGGCTCCCACAGACTTTCCTCAAGTTTGAAGGACAACACCAACACCTCCCTCACAAAGGCATTGGGGCCCTCCCTTCTTCACCCCCCCCCCCCTCCCAACCCCCACCACACAAAAGGGGAGCCCCCCACCCCATGGAGGATTACCCCCTCCCCCTGCCGGAGCGCCCTTGGCACTGCCCCTTCATGTGCTCCCCTGACGCTGCCGGGGACAAAGCCCAAAAGTAACCCTCAACCCCGGGGGTCTACAGACAGTTCCGCGCCCTTGGCACCATCATTACGACTGGTTTTCGCTTTTGAAAACTAGTCGTGATTCGTGCTGTCATGATGTCACGCCGCCAGGCGTATACGTCATGGGAGGACGCTATGGCATCAAATCCATTAATTATATTCAAATTTATTTAAATCTATGGAAATCATATGACATCACCGGTGGGGAAGGGAGGGTGGGTGCGGCAGGGAAGATCTCAAACTGAAATCTCACTGGCACAAATCCAATCCCATTTTTGGCCGCTCGTGGGATTTAACTGCCATTACGGGACTTGCGCCCCCGGCTAGTTGGGCCGCTAGATCGCATCCAATGTCTTAACGTAATGCGACATCCCAAAGCTCTTCATCAGAGCATTATTTTTTAAATGCCGCCAAACTACATATTATATTAGAACAGAGGACCAAAAGCTTGGTCAGACCGCACCTTGCAGGAAGAAAGTCAGGAAGAGAAGTGGAGAGGTTTATGGAGGGGATTCCAGAGCGTGGGGACCAGGTAACTGAAGATATGGACACCAATGTTGGAACAATTCAAATCAGGGATGCTGTCGAGGAGCACAGGCATTTCAAGAGGGTTTCAGGAGGTCACAGAGGTAGGGAGGAATTTGAAAACAAGGATGAGATTTTAAAATCAAGATAAGCACAGGGTAACAGGACTTGGTGTGAATCATGCAATAGTGTTTTGGATGACCTCAAGTTTACAGAAGGTAGAACCAGACAGGGGTGTGTTGGAATAGTTGAGTTGCGAGGTAAGAAAGGCATGGAAGAGGGTTTCAGCAGCAGAGGAGACAGAGTAAAGCAATGTTACAGAGATGGAAATAAGCTGCGTTAGAAAAGGCACAAACACTGTATGAGGTTGGATGCTCATCTCAGGGTCAAATATGACACCTAGGTTGCGAACAAAGTGGCGTAATTTCAGACTGTTGCTGCGAGAGGGACGGAGTCTATCGGGGGGACAGAGTTTGGAGTGGAGACTTGAGACAACGGCTTAAGTTTCCTCATTATTAAATTGGAGGAAATTTCTATTCATCCGGTATTGGGTGTGGGATAAGCAGTCTGATCATTTCGAGACAGTGGACGAGTCGAGAGAGAGGTGGGGGTGAGGTAGAGCTGGCTGTCCTCAGTGTACATGTGAAAACTAACACTTTGCTTTCCGATGATGTCACTGAGGGACAGCACGTCGATGTGAAATAGGAGGGGGTCAAGGATAGATCCTTTGGGGGGGGGGGGGGGGGGGGGGGAACACGACAACAGAGGTAAAGGGTGCGGGAACAGGAAGAGAAGCCATTGCCGGTGATTCTCGGGCTACGATTAGATGGATAAGAATGGAAGCAGGTGGGAGCCATCCCCACCCAGCTGGACGACAGTGGACAGGGTGTTGGAGGAGGATGGGATGGTCAACCGTGTCAAAGGCTGCGGACAGGGAGAGAAGGACAAGGAGGAAAGTTTCCCTTTGTCCCAGTAACATAGGATGTCATCTGTGACTTTTTTTAAATAAATTTAGATTACCCAATTCCTTTTTTCCAATTAAGGGGCAATTTAGCGTGGCCAATCCACCTACCCTGCTCATCTTTGGGTTGTGGGGATGAAACCCACACAAACACGGGGAGAATGTGCAAACTCCACACGGACAGTGACCCAGAGCTGGGATCGGACCTGGGACCTCGGCACCATGAGGCAGCAGTGCTAACCACTGCGCCACCGTGCTGCCTTGTCATTTGTGACTTTGACAACAGCTGTTTCAGTCCTGTGGTCGGGGCAGAAACCCGATTGGAGAAATTCAAACATGCAGACAAGTTCAAAGACTGCAAAAAAGAGGCGACCCCTTCAATACTTCATCTGACCTGCAAACAACCCGAGTTGTATTTAAGAGAACAAATAATATTTTATTTGAGACATATTTCCAAAATAATCTCTAATTTCTTAATCACAACATTCTCCCTTGAGAAAAAGGTGCATTGTTACAGTCTGCTGCAAATTACCTGTAGTAGCGAAATCTATCGACAGAGGGAGCCACTGTGCACTGGCTGAATTTACTGAACAATTGGACCACAAGATAGCAGCAGGCTCAGAGGCAATAGAAGGATCCACAACACAAACAAAACGTATCTTCCAGCAATTTGTAAACTGTTTGTTCCTTTCTCTCGAATGGCCATTTGCCTTCATATTAGTTGGTGGTGGGAGTGGGATATTTGAAGAAGTTCATGGTAAGAGGTTGAGAGCAATGACATCAATATTGGCTCCATGACCTTTGAGTCATCTTTGGCAAGGATCTCACCAAATACCTTGGACAGCATCCTTGAAAACCCCAGCTTGGCTTCTAACTCTGATTTCAGCTTCACATCTGCACTGTTTGACCATGGTGATATCACTATATGCCTTTCACTTAAGTTTTCTCAATTGAAAACAGACAACAATGCCTTGCTTTGACTGCACACAATAGCCAGAATTTTACACACTAGAAGGGGGTGAGCATCTTACCCAAGCTGGTGTGAAATTGCATGGGAAGATGTCAGTTGAAAGTTGCAACATCACCACGCCCCAGCATCATATTATGGTGCGTAGGCACATCCAGGGGTCAGAATGCACCCACTAGCAATTAAGTCCATCAAAAAGCCAATTGTATAGAAGTTTACATTGCCGATGTGATTTTTTAAAAACAAATTTCGAATACCCAATTATTTTTTTCCAATTAAGGGGCAATTTAGCCTGGCCAATCTACCTACCCTGCACATCTTTGGGTTGTGGGGGTGAGACCCACGCAGACACGGGGAGAATGTGCAAACTCCACACAGACAGGGACCCAGAGCCGGGATCAAACCCGGGTCCTCAGTGCCGTAGGCAGCAGTGCCAACCACTGCGCCACCTTGTCGATGTGATTTTGTGGTTGTCATATGGACAGCCATTCTGTTTTAATGCATTTCTCATGCCAGGGTGGTATGAAAGGGGATATGGAGCCTCGTCAGTGTGAGTAGTTAGGAGTTTAAGTGAGAGTTCGTTGCTGGTTTATTTTTGATAGTTCATGCCTTTTTCTGTGTTTTGAAAATGAAATGAAATAAGCTTGTTGTCACGTGTAGGCTTCAACGAAGTTATTGTGAAAAGCCCCTAGTCGCCACATTCCGGCGCCTGTCCGGGGAGGCTGGTACGGGAATCGAACCGTGCTGCTGGCCTGCTTGGTCTGCTTTAAAAGCCAGCGATTTAGCCCGGTGAGCTAAACCAGCCCCTACTGGACTCTGCATTGCAATCTTAATTTTGAGCACTCTTTCGTCTCTCTAACTTTCTTGGAGGCACTGCAACAAATGGGTATAGTATAATTCACTGGTGGCATCTCCTCTGAAAAGGATAATAGGGGCAGAAGGGAGGGGAGGCCAGGTCCACAAATAACATCCCCGGGAACGACATGTGGGAGGACAGGCGCCGGCACATGGGAGTACTGGATCAGCTTAGCAGAAGGGTCCACCGAAGACACCACTATCCTGCAGCCAGAGACTGCAGGCAATGCTGCAGATATCTCAACATTCCTGAGGTGCAGTGCTGGAGGACACTTCACCTCTTTAGGTAGACTGTTACCTTCAGAAAGCAGATGATAGGGCTGGAGATCGCCTCCAACTTTGTGGGTGGCCACCCAATGCCAGTGGTTCTCAAGGTCACAGTAGCATTCAAATATTTTGCCTCTGGTTCTTTCCAGAGGTCAGCAGAGGTCTATGTGCTGTCTCCAAATCTGCTGCCCACAGTTGCATCAAGTTGGTTACTAACGCTCTTCAGACAGGTGATGACCCTCATTCATCTCCGGACCAATGAGGCCGGCCGGGCTGAGCGAGTCATCATCCAGAGTGCCCTGGGAGGAGACCACAGAGATGACAAGCAGCTGGCCCGCCAGCATCAGATCTGTTTGAGCCTCCTGTGTTGCCTATTGATTGACGGGTACCTAGCAGAGAGACAAGGTGCCTCACCCATCTCTCACACAGGCATTGACCCCCAGTGTGCGGGTTTGCAGGTCCGAACACAACCTCAGAAACCTTTCATTCTGTTCTTGCAGCCTGAATCCCAGCCTGAATCGGGCACTCCTGAGTGCCACAAAGAATGGTCACCCTTCAAAACATCTCCACACAGTTCCATGCCAACTCACTGCTCACCCTTGCAGAGCAGAGATTCTCCAACCTTTTATGGCACTAGATCCACGTGCGCTGCACCACGTCATGCCCGCTCACCTAGTCTGACCTCTGTCCATGTCTTCTTCCGCTGGTATGGTGGCCTCCCTTTGCCATCCCACAGCAGGAGTATGTCGTGCCTGGCACTCACTGCCTCCACTAGAGTGCGCAATTGCCCTCTTCCCTGGAGTAACCAGCGGGCGCTGAGGAGATGACACATTCCAAATACAGAACATTCAGTTCTTCCCTTAGGGTTCTTCGCCACCTGCCAGCCTTCAGGGGGCTGGCTCTGCTCCACTTAAAGCCCCCGTTGGGTCCCCATTAGACCTAGTGCCCAGCACAACCACCCCCCCCCCTCCCTCCACCCCCAATGGCAGCACTAAGTCTAGATCCTGCTGCTTTTCAAGCTATCTGCCCTTAAATGGCCAGTTTGCATGAAATCATGTCCAGCTCGCAATCACGGGTGGCAGCAGGTAACACATCCCCTTCCGGACCTGCCTATTGCATGTACACTGGCTTGTGTATTTTCACACCAGTGGCATTGCGAAGATTCTCTCTGGTGTTCTCTGCAGCCCAGAATATACAGTACCAACTCAGTACAATAAGAGTGGGACACAGTTAGGGAGAATTTGTGTAACGAGCCAAGAACAGGAGGGAGTGCACAGCATCCACTCTGAAATGGAAAAAAAAATGACGTGTCCAATTTCTGCTTGTGGATAATTCTGGCACATCAGACGGCTCTACAGCTGTGTGCGTTGAAGCTGTCCGAAACTATCCCATGTTTCCATCCCATATTCTGTTGCTTCCCTTCTAATGCATTTGTATTAATTGGCAGTAACAGCACCTGTTTCTAGTCCCCGCAGACTGGATCCAGATCCATATACATCAGTCACTTAACAAACAGGGATGTGAAGCATTCAGCTTAGTTAGGAATCTGAGAAGATTATATGAACAGCCTCCATTTGGATGGGAAGGATCCAATTAAGTTGGCTGACACGGGTTCATTTTTTGTTGCCTTCTAATTTTGTGAAGGAATCGGGACATTTAATCCATCGCAATTTAAGCCAGGTCAATAAATTAGAGCATCAAACTTCCTGTTAGAGGTTTAACTCACAGCAGCCATTTTGTAAAGCTCTCGTTTTCAAAAGGAAGGCTTTCACCACCACCAATGATTTGTCATATAATGATTTCTTCAATTGAAAAATCCCAAAAATGAATCTTGAAGCTCCCTTTAGGATGTGTAAGCTGGTGCTGAGCCCTCACTTAGAGCCACATGGTGAGAATGCCTGATGATGAACAAAAAAAGCTCCAAGGCCCCAAACTTGCAATTTCCTCTCCAAAACCTCTCCACCGCGCTCTCTTTAAGATGCTCATGAACACCTACCTCTTTGACCAAGCTGTTGGTAGTCTGTACTAACATCACCTTATTGTTTAATTATGCTCCTATGAAACACCCATGAAATATGAAGCTGTTTTCAGCTGACTTATTTCAGCTCCCCCTTGTCCTCAGGCAAGTCTGCACTGCTTTAAATACCGTTAATCTCTTTTTAACTAAACTGCAGAGTGCAAAACCTGACTTGCGGTCCCAACTTCATCCAGAACTGAACTGAAAATGCTTTCTCAAAAAGCCTGATGTATTTGTTCCACCCAGCAAGACATCATCTCACCAGGCTGAAAACTAATTAACTCCCCAGAGAATCCCCTTGATCAAAACAAAATTAGAACATATCTGAAATTGCTACATTCATCACACTACCTTAAAGATGCTATATAAATGCAGATAGAGTGATTTTTGACAGGTTGTGTGGTTTCGCAATATGTGCCCACTGCAAGCACTGGATCACAGAAGGCCCCCTCCAGTCACTGAACAACCCCACTCAATGCCCGATGGGGTTATTGATAGTCACACCAAGAACACAAAGAACAAATGTGAGAGCGACACTGAGAATGGGCAAGAGCGATATTCTCCTTTCCTACCAAAGCAATAGCAATGTAAAGGCACCAATAATAAAGAATTTGCATTTACGCAGTCCCTTTCACAACCTAAGGATACCCCAAAGCGCTTTACAACCAATGCAGTACTTTTGTCAAGTGAAGTCACCATTACAATGTCACAAATGTGGCAACCAATTTACACACCGCAAGATTCCAACAATGACCAGAGAATCTGGTTTTAGATGTTGGTTGAAATGAAACATTTGCCAGATCACCATGGAGAACTCCCTTGCTCTTCTTTGAAATAGTGTCCAAGGATAACTGAAAGAATGGGATCGAGGCAGAGCTCCCTCAGTAAACTCAACACCATTTGAAATGCCCATGTTAAAACAGGCAATCACCTATAGCAGTCAAACACAAAATCCATTTGCATCAGCACATTTTAAACTTCCTGATTATAGCATTTTTATTTTTTTATTATTGGAGGGAGAAAGAACTGTATTTCCTCACCTGTGAGATGGGACGAGTGAAGGTTATATCACAAACTGATGAATAGATTATAAATATATTTATACTTCCTTTTGAACAATTGACACATGTGCTTAACACCAAATATGTGACAACCAAATCAGTCTGTTCTGCAGAGAGAAATATGTGTCGCGCTCTCATAAATTGCCAATGCCCAGGGTTTCTCTCTGTTTTACTTTGTTGCCAGATCCCAGTGTTTCAGAATCTTATAATCTGCGAGAGTCTAGAGTTTAAACCTCTTATAATATGCAGCCAGAGTTTAACACTGTTATAATATGCAGCCAGAGTTTAACACTGTTATAATATGCAGCCAGAGTTTAACTGTTATAATATGCAACCAGAGTTTAACACTGTTATAATATGCAGCCAGAGTTTAATGCAATCTTTACTCTAATCAGCTATGCCTCGTCTGTCACAGCAGCCATTCAACTGATTTGAATCCTTCACTGGCAACTCAACAGTGCCAATGAGATATGCAAAGCTAAAGAGAAATACCCCTGATTTCAGCCCTAACCAATCAAGAGGTCCAGGCAACGGTCACCCAACCTGACTATCTGTCTCTCTTCCTCAGCCGGGTGTCCCTACAGAGGGAGCTTGCAGTGTCTACGGGCACCATCAAAGTCTCCCGTGCCCAATGGGCGTCGCAGGGTCTGAGGTGCTTCATTAACCCTTTTAATCACATTTCAGTTTGATGTTTTAAGTTTAATTTGTTTTTGTTTAAAGCAGTACCCCTTTAAGAGGATGCCCGCTTTGATTTGTCCCTCAGTTTGTTTAATTTAGTTTTATTTGGTTTCACACAAAATAGTTCAGTCCTAACAATGAACCCCAGTGCTTAATCTGGAGTTTATATCACACAATATACACTGAAGTGACCCCAAGGCAAGGCTCCATGGTGAAGTCTATATTGCTTACCCGTCACACGTCATGGCGGGGGCATCTTCGAGGTGCCCGGTGAGGATGCTAACGCGGGTCCCATGCATCCACTCAATAGCCCCGTCACCCAGCGCAAGGCGGGGTGGGGGTTGGTGTTGGGGAATGGCCGTGAGACATGAGTCAGGGAGACTGTGTCCAGGCACGTTATCCTGGTGGATCAGAGGAGGACAGGAGTGGGGAATAGCCAGCACGAGCGGGGGGTAGTGTCAGGCTTAATGGAGAGGCCGCCCTTGCAGTGTTGGCCTCGTTGTGTCGGAGTGACAGTACGGTGGCACAGTGGTTAACACTGCTGCCTCACAGCGCCAGGGTCCCAGGTTCGATTCCGGCCTCAGGTGACTGTGTGGAGTTTGCACGTTCTCCCCGTGTCTGCGTGGGTTTCCTCTCACAGTCCAAAAATGTGCGGGTTAGGTGGATTGGCCACACTAAATTGCCCCTTAGTGCCCAAAAGGTTGGGTGGGGTTACGGGCATAGGGTGGGGGAGTGGGCCTGGGTAGGATGCTCTTTCAGAGGATCGGTGCAGACCTAGAACATAGAACAGTACAACACAGAACAGGCCCTTCGGCCCTCGATGTTGTGCCGAGCCATGATCACCCTACTCAAACCCACGTATCCACCCTATACCCGTAACCCAACAACCCCCCCCCCCCTTAACCTTACTTTTAAGGACACTGCGGGCAATTTAGCATGGCCAATCCACCTAACCCGCACATCTTTGGACTGTGGGAGGAAACCGGAGCACCCGGAGGAAACCCACGCACACACGGGGAGGACGTGCAGACTCCGCACAGACAGTGACCCAGCCGGGAATCGAACCTGGGACCCTGGAGCTGTGAAGCATTTATGCTAACCACCATGCTACCGTGCTGCCCATGGGCTGAATGGTCTCCTTTTGCACTGTAGGGATTCTATCTCCTTGGACAGAAGGCGATGGGACTCCTCCCTTCCGGACACTTGTGACTCTGCCTTTACAGTTCCAGCAGCTCTGGGATGACCGGACCCAGGGGCACATCGGCCAGGAGCTCAGCAGTGTCCTGGACTCCAGCATCCCTCCGAGTGCCAGTTCCCTGGGACGTCCCTGCCTCCACCTGCTGTGGATCATCAGCTGTGAGGTTATCACCAGTGAGTGACCCAGAAGCCTGTCTAGTACTCAACCCCACCGAGGTGTGAGTATCTGTGCTGGAGGAATGTGCGGATAGATGTGACGCCTCTTCGATGGTGAGATCGGAGATGTCTCCCTCAGAGCTGCTCTGAATCTTCCTGGGGAAGGGAGCGGAGATGGTATTAATACATCACACGGGGAGAGGACATTGTGACAGGCGGGCAACCCATGAGGTCAGTGGGCGAGAGATCACCTTGGAGGTACGAGGGGTGTGTGAGGGGGTGCAGCGAGAGACTGGAGGTGGCAGACTTACCCTGGCTGCGCAAATAAGATCATTGACCTTCTGCACTGCTGCCCCATCCTCTGCTGAACTGAGCTGGCACTGACCAAGGCAGTTAATGCCTGCCAGGTGGGAGTGGGTGGCGATGATGGTGGGCCGCCTCCTGGGTACCGGGTAGAGTACACCCCATCTCTGCTGCACCCCATCCAGGAAACTGGTCAGGGCTCTCTCAGTAAAACGCGGAGCTGGCTCCCCTCAAATGGATCTGGAACAAGTGCTGGTGAGGCGTTGGTCTGGAGCTCCCCAGTGATTGCACTGATTAAGTTTCCCAGTGGTGCAAGATCAAGCCGGCGGATTTCACTCCAGTTTTCATGCCGGAACCGACACTTTGCTGTTTGTTGGGAAGATCCCGCCCATACTGCGTGGCTTATCCGACACAAAAAAAAATTCTCTTCCATAAAATCGCGGACCTACATCTCACTGTTTATTCATTTGTTTTGTAACTGCACTCGCCCCACATGCACAGCCTCAATCCCTGTCTCTCAATCCACAGCCTCTCAAGTATTCACTTCAATCCCCTGGTGACTGTGCATCGCCCCACATGACAGTCATTTCAAATCTCCCATCGCCATCCTCCACGGAAAACACACACATGGGGCAGCTCCGCTCCTTCCAAAGCGAGTACGCCGCGCCACGTATTGATAGCCTCAGGACATTGGCTGGGGCCTGCCCCCAATGCTCCGCCCCCAACCAGCTGAAATCCCGACGGCGTGGCTCACCCATCAGGAACTCGGCGTGGAGGCTGCGGACTCAGTCCAGTGTCGCCACAGTCGGGGGAGGGCCGATCCGGGGGGGGGGGGGGGGAATGGGGGGGTGGTCCGGGGTGCGCGAGCCGGTCGAAGGGCCCATTCATGGGCCAGGTTCGCGAGCGGCCGCCACTGTGCGCGGCCACGGACCCAGCAATTCTCCCGGGCGTATCGGCAGCTGGAGCTGGGAGATCTCCGCGGCCGTCCTGGCCCCAGCAAAACAGGGAATCAGTGGTCGTTTTGCACCAGTTTTTCTGGTGGGAAATGCCACCGTTTCCATGCTGGTGTGGGGACATAGTCCTAGAATCGGAGAATCCAGCCAGGGATACTCACAAAAATGTACATCCATTTAAACAATGCTTCCAACTACTTCCTCTGCTTTCCCAAGAGGGACTGCTCCAGTTTACAAAGACTTTTAATCTTAACAATCCCCAAGATTAAGAAACATTTTCTTCAACCTGATGAATGTGGAGTAGAGCAGCAATAGATGTGGAACAGCAATCGAGCAATAGCACCACATTCTGCCCGGACAAATCCACTTTGAAATGTGTTCTTACTCACAATGCACAAACCCCCTTGGTGCCCCACAAACATTTGTCAATACCTCACTCACCAAAGAAGCAGTAGATGATCCCAAAAAGGCAGCACATGGCACAAATGATCGATGGAATGAGTTGATAATTCCTTTCCACCTCCAGGTCGCACCGGTTCACATTGATGTCCTCCTGATCTGTGTCCATGAGGTTCAAGTCCAGCAGTGTCGAGGTCATAGCTGTCCAAAGTCGACTGGGGAAGGCGCAAGAACGTTAGGTGGGTCTGTCCATCCAATAAGAGCACCGCACGTCCTGCAAGACAGAGACACAAACCCAACAGAATTAGATCCAAGAGCTGTAAATCTGAAAGGAAACAAGATTAAATTTGTATTAAACTAGTGGCCATTCCAAGGGGATCAGGGGTTATGGGGAGAAGGCAGGAGAATGGGGCTCAGAAAATATCAGCCATGATTGAATGGCGGAGCAGACTCAATGGGCCGAGTGGCCTAATTCTGCTCCTATGTCTTATGGTCTTATTCCATTGTGCCCATTTGTCCTGACCCCCACGAGGCCCTCGGAAACCATTGTCAATCTCCCTGCAGGGCTTGTGGAGTACGGGCCTCCGGGGTAGGGAGTGGAGGCCACCCAGCTCAAGCTGAACATAACAGCTGGCCCGAGCAGGGAGCTGGCTGTCCCAACGGAGACAGAGATTGTGGGTAGCTACTGCCAGCAGCAGATTATTGTCAATAGTTAAAATAAATCTTTGTTTCCTACTGCTGCCTTCCTCAATCAACAGTCCATGGAACGTCAGAATGGAACCAAGTGCATTTAGATTTAGATTTGTCACATGTACTGAGGTACAGTGAAAAGTATTCTTCTGCGTTCAGTCCAGACAGATCGTTCCATACATGAAAAAACATAGGACATACATAAATACACAATGTAAATAAATAGACATCGGGTGAAGTATACAGAGTGTAGTACTACTCATCAGAGAAGATGTGTGGAGAGATCAGTTCAGTCCATAAGAGGGTCATTCAGGAGTCTGGTAACAGCGGGGAAGAAGCTGTTTTGGAATCTGTCAGTGCGTGTTCTCAGACTTCTGTATCTCCTGCCCGATGGAAGAGAGAATAACCCGGGTGGGAGGGGTCTTTGATTATGCTGCCCGCTTTCCCAAGGCAGCGGGAGGTGTAGATGGAGTCAATGGATGGGAGGTGTGATGGACTGGGCTGTGTTCACGACTCTCTGAAGTTTCTTGCGGTCCTGGGCGGAGCAGTTGCCATACCAGGCTGTGATGCAGCCCGGTAGGATGCTTTCAATGGTGCATCTGTAAAAATTGGTAAGAGTCAGTGTGGTCATGCCAACTTTCCTTAGTTTCCTGAGGAAGTATAGGCGCTGTTGTGCTTTCTTGGTCGTAGCGTTGACATGGGTGGACCAGGACAGATTGTTGGTGGTATGTATCCCTAGGAATTTGAAGCTGTCAACCATCTCCACCTCGGCACAGACAGGGGTGTGTACGATTTTTTATAATAATAATAATCTTTATTATTGTCACAAGTAGGCTGACATTAACACTGCAATGAAGTTACTGTGAAAATCCCCTAGTCGCCACATTCCGGCGCCTGTTCGGGTACACAGAGGGAGAATTCAGAACGTCCAATTCATCTAACAAGCACGTCTTTCGGGACTTGTGGGAGGAAACCGGAGCACCCGGAGGAAACCCACGCAGATATGGGGAGAACGTGCAGTCTCCGTACGGACAGTGACCCAAGCCGGGAATCGAACCCGGGACCCTAGCACTGTGACGCAACAGTGCCAACCACTGTGCTACCATGCATTCATGATATTGTAGGGATGGGTCTGGGACTCTGCAGTTTATAGAGTGTGCCTAGCCACTGATCACATCCAAGGGGACCCCAACTGAATTAACCTCATGCTGCTTAATAGATTACACAAATATGGTCCAATTTGGATCGAATGCACTGGCTCTCTACAAATGTATCATTATGGTGTCAAAATGCACATTTGCATAGCCTGTGGCAAACACTTTCCTTCATAAAACCATTTGCAATAATGTTTTGTTTAATTCCTCGCTGGCATTTAGAACAACACAAACAGGCATCACCTGTTGCTTAAAATCTCACATACTTCGTGTGGTGATATGCATCACTGTAAATACACAAGGGGTTAATGTAAATACACTACGACTAAGTAACCACTAGAGGGAGCACCAGAGATGCCATGACATGCAGACATACAGCCAATGGGTCATTACAACAGGACACAACCAATGGGTAATCAGGACACCCAGAGGTGGCATTACCACAAGGGGGTTCTTCACAACCCATATAAAAGGACAGGGCACACATGCTCTGCCTCTTTCCACAGACAGACATCTCGAGAGTACATCAGGGTTGATCAGAAGCATCACACCCAGCATGTGGCTTAGAGCAGGCTGGTAAAGATAGACTGAGTTACTACAGTTAGATTAGCAGAGAGTCGAACTCATTTAAGAACTGTGTTAATAATTCAATAAACAAGTTGAACTCATTTCATAGTCTGGAGCTTCCTTTGTCAAAGCAGACATCAAGGAAGCAGCTTATGCTACACGAAGCAGCATTACACAACACTTCGTACCAGCGTAACTGTAGAGATAGGAAAAGAAATACGGCCTTTTATCATTAATACATAACTAAACAGTTACTGCACTTTTAAAGCTAATGGTTGCAAAGGGCTGAGGCAAGGCAAGGTGCTATAAAAATGCAAGTTTCTCTTTCTAATATGAACAATTGGATTCATAACTCAGATCATTTCAATATATTCAGCCAACTGAATGTCAACCAAGTCAATAGATTGTTCCTACTCTAGCCCAGATGTTGACACAATTTACTACATTTAAATTGCCAGTTTAAAATTCTTGTTCATTGATGCAGAACTAAACTTCAGTCCAGATGCTGCTCAAATACCCTGGGCTCAGAATCGGCACTTTCTGAAGCAAAGTTTAATTTGAAAGTGGTTTATAACAGGGTAAGTTTATCCCACTGTCAGAAATACTGCAGAGAAAGATCGCACTGTCTCTCAAACTCTTATTACCCATTTGAACACCTGCAACTGCTCGTCAGACAGTCAGGGGAACTGCTCCTGTGTCTGGAGCCAACCTACAAATTCACACTGAAACTTCACGACACTGAAGAAAATGCAGACTCTTCCCTGGGGTTCCCTTTAACTAGCAATCAGCCTTAGCCCAGTGTTTCGCATTCTCGTCTCTGAGTCAGATGTATGGGTCAGGTTCTGCTTCAAAGGCATGGGCACAGAATCCAGGCTGACACTCTGAAGGAATTCGGCGCTGTCTTTCAGGTGAAAGGTTAAGCAAGGTGGGCCTAAAAGATGCTGGTGCCATTTTTCTAAGAAGGGGACTTCCCCTGGCCAGTATTTATCCTTCAGCCAACATCATAAATGCAAGTTACCTGGTCATTACCACATTCCTGTTTGTTGGAGCTTGCTGCGTTCAAAATGGCTGCCAGGTTTCTGACATTACAAAGAGTGACTACACGTCAAAAAGTATTTCATTGGTTGTAAGGTGATTTGAGATGTCCCATGGTCATGAAGAAATCTTATTAGTCTTTGTACAGTATCACATCAGCTGAACAAGATTTACACAATCCACGATCCTACATTGTTAAGATTATGAAGGTTTGATAAGGTTCAGGTAAAGAGGATATTTCCACTCCTTGAGTATTGGGGGTGGCGGGGTGACTAAAACTAGGAGTCATCAATATAAGATAGTTAGAGGGCAGCTCGGTGGCGCAGTGGTTGGCACTGCTGCCTCACGGCGCCGAGGTCCCAGGTTCGATCCCGGCTCTGGGTCACTGTCCGTGTGGAGTTTGCACATTCTCCCCGTGTCTGCGTGGGTTTCACCCCCACAACCCAAAGATGTGCAGAGTAGGTGGATTGGCCACACTAAATTGCCTTTTAATTAGAAATAAATAATTGGGCACTCTAATTTTTATTTTAAATGTGCATTTCTTCCAGTTCTGAAGTATAAGACAGATTTGAGATCTGATTAGCACTGACTTCAGTCGAGGTGGCAAGCAGCAGAGTCATAGAACATAGAACATAGAACAGTACAGCACAGAACAGGCCCTTCGGCCCTCGATGTTGTGCCGAACAATGATCACCCCACTTAAACCCACGTAACCCGTATACCCGTAACCCAACAATCCCCCCATTAACCTGACACTACGGTCAATTTAGCATGGCCAATCCACCTAACCCGCACATCTTTGGACTGCGCTATCCAGTGACCCTGATAGGTAGGACACGTGGGTGGGATGTACAGCAAGAACAGAACTGGGCCTTCCCCCACAACTGATTAACCTGCTAACACACATTGTTTGGGATAGCTTATAGGATAAAGGATACCAGAGGCTCCTAAAACTGACCCTCAGAAGGAGTGAAAACTACAGAATAAGACAGCAGAAACAGAGAATAACTGGGGTGGGATTCTCCATTGCCTGACGCTGATATCGTAATTGGCAATCGGGTGGAGAATCCACTCTGACACCCAAATCGGGACCAACGCCAGCTTGACGGTGGTCTGTCATGTTCCGCCCCCTCCAAAATGGCGTAATCACGTTGCGCACCGCACACTGTTGCGACGGCATTGGCGCATCATTGGCCAGTCCTCCCGTGATGCTCCGCCCCCGATGTGCCCAGTTCCCGACAGCACGGGATCCGTGCGGTCTCAGCGGTCGGGAACCTGACATGGCGGCTGCGGACTGTGTCCAGCAGCGCCACGCTCGGCCGGGATACGTACCCCTAGCCGGAGGGTCTTCTGCGAGGGTTGGGGGGGGTACTGGAGGGAGGTGGCCTGTGGGGTCGCGGATGGCAGGTTGCCATGTTGTACGGCGTGACCGCTGCAGGTCGTCGCCGTGCGCATGCGCGGCCAGGGACCCGGCCATTCTGCGGCCGTTTTCGGCACGGGAGTCTCACCCGGCGTCGCTGCTAGCCGCTCACCGGTCCCGGAATCAGTGAGGGGTCAGCGCCGATTTTTTTGGCGTAGAACTCCCGCTAACCCTCCGTTCCTGCCGGCACTAAGCCCCAGATCTATGAGTTGCAAGTATTGCACGGATCTGACTGAAACTGGTCTGAATACACATCAGCGCCCCTGAGCAGCTGGTTTCAGTATGTCGGATGGCTGAGACAGAAACAAAAAATACTAATTTTATTTCTATTACTTAGGAAAATCTAAACATTGGAGGTGAAAAATTGGTCATAGTCTAATAAATAAACCTAACTAATTCTATGACTAACAGCCCATGTACAAAGCCAGAATTCCCGATTCTGTAAATAGGCTTAGGGTTTAGATAGCTTGCTGAATAACACACATATTGTTCAGGGTCAGAATGACCACTTTCTTGTCTCAGAAACTGGCCAGCGCAGCAAGCAACTAATATCTGTGCTCTATAAATGAATCTTAGTCCTAGATAAACGGACACAATTAGCAGCTTTTCCTTCCCGGCTGCTGAACAATCATCTCATTCATCTGACTGATCTGCTTAGCACACTGTGAACCATCTTATTATCACTAAACCTTATTGCTCATGGCCAAGTCAACAAGCTTGTTCCTCAAATGACTCTTTGTGTTCTCCAACTGCCAGACGTACACCAACGCTGAAATGTCAGCTTGGCTCTGTCACTCGCACCCATGCCTCTGAGAGGTTTATGGGTTCGAGTACCACTGTAAAGACTTGAGCACATCCAGATCAATATTCCAGCTGGGGTGCGGAGTGAGCCAATAGCATTGTCTTTTGGATAAGCTGTTCAAAACGTGACCATATCTGCCCAGTGGCGTTAAAGAGCCCATGGCACTATTTGAGGACGAGCAAGAGAGTTCTGCCCTGTGCTCTCCTCATATAACATGTAAATAAAAACCCTCAAAATTAACTTAGGCTGGCACAGTGGTTAGCACTGCTGCCTCAGCACCCAGGTTCGATTCCAGCCTTGGGTGGTCAGTCTGTGTGGAGTCTGCACGTTCTCCCCGTGTCTGCGTGGGTTTCCTCCGGGTGCTCCGGTTTCCTCCCACAGTCCAAAGATGTGCAGGTTCGGTGGAATGGCCACGATTGGCCCCTTAGTGTCCAAAAGGTTAGGTGGGGTTACGGGGATACGGCCAGAGGATTGAGCCTAGGTAGGGTGCTCTTTCAGAAGTTCAGTGCGGACTCGATGGGCCGAATGGCCTCCTTCTGAATTGTACAGATTCTATGATTCTATGAACTGGCCATTTGCAGCTAAGCGAGGGAGGATAGTGAATTGTGAGGATGACGTTGAGCAATTTCATAGGGACATTGACAAGTTGGCCAAATGGGTAGACACCTGGCAGATTAATTTCAATGCAGCGAAATGTGAGGCAATACATTTTGGTCGAAGAAACATGGGGAGACAATACAGGCTCAATGGTACGGAGGGGAGTACAGGAGCAGAGGGATCGGGGTTTAAATAATTCTCTGAAGGTGACCAGGCAAGTTGAAACAGTTGTGAAGAAGCCTTTAGGATCCTTGGGTTTATAAATAGAGGCATAGAGGATAAAAACAAGGACGTGATGCTGCACCTCTACAAATCATTGGTCAGATCACATTTGGAGTATTGTGTTCAGTTCTGGGCGCCTTATTTAAGGAAGGATGTTAAAGCCCTGGAGATAGTGCGGAGGGGATTTACTAGAATGAGGAATTTTAGATACAAGGAAAGATTGGAGAAATTGGTCTGGTTCTCCTTGGAGCAGAGAAGATTAAGAGGTGACATTATTGACGTGTTCAAAATGATGCACAATTTTGACAGGGTAAAGAAGGATATTCTGTTTCCACTAGTTGGTATGTCAGTGACTAGGGGGGGGGGGTCACAATTTGAAGATGGTCAGTAAGAGAGCTGGGAGTGAGATGAGAAGAACCGTCTTTACTCAGAGAGGTGTTGGGGTTGGGAATGCGCTGCCTGGGGGAGGTGGAGGGGGATTCCATGGGGGGTTTCAAAAGAGAGCTGGATATATAGTTAAATGTGATGAATTTAGAGGGCTACGGAGATAGGGCTGGAGAATGGGGCTAGCTAGGTTGCTCTTTGGGAGCTGGTGTAGACACGATGGGCCGAATGGCCTCCGTCTGTGCTGTAAATAACAAACCAAAACTCGTTGCTGCTTGTGTGCACAATGGTTGTTGCATTTACCAAGACAATGAAGGTCACTGCACTTCCAAGTAATTCGCCGTACGTGAAGCATGTTGAGATACAGTATGTGATTCATTCAGGGTAAGCATTACTTCCCATGCCTACAACTGCTTCCTCCCCTCTAATCTTCTCACTTTCCAGCAGGCAATAGCTGCATAAAATGATGCTGAGTCAGTGTTGATTTTGTTCCAACTACACAGGAATTTCGCTCTGCTGGGGGATTTCTTGATAGGGACGTCAGTCAGAAATACACACAGAATGGGTAGCACTTGCCCACTGAGCCAAGGCAGCTCCATTACTGTGAATACTGGAAATACTCAAAAGCTGATGTTACGATAACATGGCTGCAATGGGTCTCCCCTTCGGCTCAGTGAACCTGTCCAATGAGTACCTGAGACTTGCGGTCCATCCTTCGTTGCCCTCAGTCTCGGTGGCAGTTGGATGCGAACAGCTGGCCTCAGCACCCATGGGTAGATTGACTGCCCCCTCCCCTCCCACTCCCCCTGGCGTGAGGCACTGCTTATCCTCAGTTTGGCCACTGGGTGGCATCAGAGACAAACATAAGCACCTCGGTGGATGAGCAAATGGGTTTTTATTGCCATCAAGCTACTATCTAAATGTTCCAACTTGAAAGGATTAAGGCCGAGTAGAAATAAATCCAAATGGAGTTGAGTTGGACGACCTAAGACTGTCCAATGTAGTTCGATGCATTGGTAATGTTGGATTTGTAGTGAGGAGTGGGAAAATATTACATAAGAAACAGGAGCAGGAGTGGGCCATTCGGCCCATTCAAGCCATTCAATAGACCACTATCCCCATATTTCTTAATTCCTCAGTGTCCAAAAATCTATATTTGAACGATGCAGCCTCCAGACCACTCTGCATTGGAGAATTCTATAAGATTGAGTTTGAGAGCCCAGAGAGGAGACAGAGAGAACAGAGTCTCACTCTATGCAGATGACCTGCTCCTCTATGTCTCGAAGCCACAGGAGGGACTGAAGGCAATACTGCAAATACTGAAAGAGTTTGGAACCTTCTCTGGCTACAAACTCAATCTGGGCTAAAGCGAGACATTCCCAGTGAACCCAAAAGGGGGAGGGACAGAACTGAAGGGGCTCCTGTTCAAAACGGCCCAGAACAGATTCCGCTACCTGGGGATCCAGATAGCCAGAGACTGGACACAGATCCACAAGTGGAACCTGACCAGCCTGGTGGAGGAAGTAAGAAAAGACCTTCAACGGTGGGGCTCACTCCCACTCTCCCTGGCGGGAAGAGTGCAGACGATCAAGATGAACGTACTGCCAAGGCTCCTCTTCCTATTTATATCCATCCCGATCTTCAGCCCCAAGGCCTTTTTCCAAAACATAGACAGGCTAATCATGGCGTTTGTGTGTGGGGGGGGGGGGGGGGCAAGAACCCGAGAATTCCCAAACCGACACTACAAAGAGGGAAAGCCAGAGGGGGCCTGGCTGTACCGAACCTACAATACTACCACTGGGCAGCAACGGCAGAAAGAGTGAGGGGATGGGTACAGGAACCCGACACAGATTGGGTACAAATGGAGGAGGCCTCCTGTAAAGGAACAACCCTCCGGGCCCTGGCCACAGCAGTACTCCCATCCTCCTCAACAAGGTACACAACCAGCCCAGTGGTAGCGGCCACGCTGAGAATGTGGACCCAGTTGAGACAGCACTTCAGGATAACCAAAATGTCCCCCATGGCCCCCACCTGCGGCAATCACAGATCCCCCCCCCCCCCCCCCCCCCCCAGCCATGCTGGATCCCACCTTCAAAAGATGGAGGGGGGACGGGGGCACACTGACGGTTGGGGACTTCTACATAGGGCACAGACTGGCAACACTGGACGAACTGATGAGGAAGTGGAAATTAGCAAGAGGACAGGAATTGAAACACCTCCAAATAAAGCACTTCCTCCACAAAGAGACAGTAGGGTACCCCGGGACCCCAGAAACCACACTACTAGAGGACCCGATAGGCACAAGCAGCAAGACTGGCTTGCTGACATTATTAGAAAGGTAGCTTGAATATGGCTGATCTTACCCCTCAAAGACGTGTCTATCTGAAGGCAATACCATATACAGTGAAATATATTAACACTGGGAAAGTACCGTAGAGTATATATTTTTCTAAACGTGTATGCTTAAAATGAATGAAACTCACAGTCAACTGTGCACGGTGGTTAGCACTGCTGCCTCACAGCTTCAGCAACCCGGGTTCAAATCTAGGCCTTGGGTCACTGTCTGTGCGGAGTCTGCACTTTCTCCCCGTGTCTGCGTGGGTTTCCTCCGGATGCTCCGGTTTCCTCCCACAGTCCAAAGATGTGCAGGTTAGGTGGATTGGCCATGATAAATTGCCCCAAGTATCCAAAGATTTTTTTAAAATTTAGAGTACCCAATTCTTTTTTTTCCAATTAAGGGGCAATTTAGTGTGGCCAATCCACCGAGCCTGCATATCTTTGGGTTGTGGGGGTGAGACCCACGCAGACACGGGGAGAATGTGCAAACTCCACACGGACAGTGACCCAGAGCCGGGATTGAACCCGAGTCCTTGGCATCTGAGGCAGCAGTGCTAACCACTGCACCACCGTGCCACCCCTTATTATCCAAAGATGCGCAGGTTAGGTGGATTGGCCATGTTAAATTGTCCCTTCATGTCCAAAGATGTGTAGGTTAGGTGGATTGGCCATGTTAAATTGTCCCTTAGTGTCCAAAGATGTGCAGGTTAGGTGGATTGGACATGTTAAATTATCCCTTAGTGTCCAAAGATGTGCAGGTTAGGTGGGTTACGGGTATAGGACCTAGGTAGGGTGCTATTTCAGAGGGTGGACGCAGACCCGATGGGCTGAATGGCCTCCTTCTGCTCTGTAGGCCTTCTATGGTTCTATGTTTCCCAGGTTTCTCCCCCCCACAGCTGCTGACTATTGTTGGGGATCATTTTGAAAAACACACAATACATTCTGGTACCTTGCCCAAGTTCATTGAGATAAATCAAGACAACTTTAATTTGTTTAGACCAGATTGGTTTTCGGACTATCAACAACAATGTGCATTTATGTGGCACCTTTAACGCTGTGAAACATTCCACCATGGTTCACAGGGGAAGTGCAAAAAAAAATGATATTGAGCCACGTAAAGAGATATTAGGGAACTAAAACCTTGGTCAAAAGAGTCTTAAAAGAGAAGAAAGAGCTGAACAGGTTTAAGGAAGTCATTCTGGAGCTAAGAGCCAAGCAGCTGAAGGCATGGCCACCAATAGTGGAGCAAAGGGACAGCGGATGTACAAGAGGCCATAATTGGAGAGGCGTTAATATCTCAGAGGGTTGTTGAGCTGGAGGAGATAATGGAGATGGGATTGGTTGAGGTCGCTGAGAGATTTGAAGATAAGGATGAGCATTTTGAAATCAATCTGCTGCAGATGGTCATTCCAGCGGAGAGTCCTTCAAACTCAGAGCGTCAGGAAAGAACTAATTAAAGTGATCTAAGCACTAGTCCAGGAAACGCTCTCAGTGCCAAATCCCTCAGTAAACATCAAGTATAGATGGAGAAAGGTAAATACAAATGTCGCATAGTCCACCCTCATTCGCGGAGCAAAGCTGTTCAATCCCCCCCCCCCCCCCCCCCCCCCCCCCGTCTCAAGGCCTCATCGTGCATCAGGATAATGGGTCTTGTGCATCCAGCCAATTTGACCCCATTCTGACCTTTATTACTTTGACATATGTTGGATTTAGTTTGTATGTCTGTTAGTGGCAAGTGGCGAAGTGGCGTTACGTGATTTATCTTTTAAAATCACAGGCCACGTGTCGGTCAGTTCAGAATAGCTTTATTTTCAAAAGTTCCAGGAAATGGTGACTCTGTTAAATGGGACGTGTGCGACTTTATACCCAAAATCTAAGCGCTTCCTCAAGATACTTGATGTGTAGTTACATATTGAGTTTGCCTCGATCTACAATGAAATATATATTTCAGGGTAACTCATTAATTAGTACACAGGTTGGTTGGTGAGAGTATTCGGGGACCTATCTCCAGTTGACCACATGGGTATTTTAGTGGAGCCGCGTTGTATGGGTTTGACTAGAGGAGCCACAAGAACAAGCTTGTTCTCAGCTCTCCTGTTTCCTGCCCTTCACACACACAGGCACAGACACACGGTTTCACTTGATTTTAAGGCACTGTGAAGTAAAACCTTCCGTTCCTTCACTCTGAGGGAAGAATCATAGAATTCCTGTGGTGCAGCAGCCCATTCGGCCCATCGAGTCTGCACCAATCCTCTGAAAGAGCACCCTACCTAGACCCATTGATGGAAAGTACATGTATATCCACATAAATGTTGGGATGATTTTAATTAAACTACTCCTGCAAGACTGAAGGCCGGAATTCTCTGATTGTCGAGATTCTCTTTTCCCGCTGGCAGTGCATCCCCGCCCGTGGGTTTCCCAGCAGCGTGGGGGTTATAACGGGAAATCCCATTGACAAGCGGCAGGAAGGTAGAAGCCCACCCCCAGCGTATGGTGCACAGCCAAGAAACACATGATGATTCATGATGAGACCGATGATTCTCACTCCAAGTCTCCATACATTTTTTTAAAAATACAAATTTAGAGGGCAGCACAGTGGCTCAGTGGTTAGCACTGCAGCCTCACGGCGCCGAGGTCCCAGGTTCGATCCCGGCCCCGGGTCACTGTCCGTGTGGAGTTTGCACATTCTCCCCGTGTCTGCGTGGGTTTCACCCCCACAACCCAAAGATGTGCAGGGTAGGTGGATTGGCCACGTTAAATTGCCCCTTAATTGGAAAAATGAATTGGGTATTCTAAATTTTTAAAAAAATCTTCCAACAGTTGATCATTGAGGCATCTATCTGTCTGCTTAAAACATATATTTAATTTACATAAAACGTTGAAGGAATTGGTTGCCTGATTAGTTGCCTTGGGAGCTCACTCCTTTTTTTCCAATTAAGGGGCAATTTAGCGTGGCCAATCCACCTACCCTGCACATCTTTGGGTTGTGGGGGTGAAACCCACGCAGACACGGGGAGAATGTGCAAACTCCACACAGACAGTAACCCAGAGCCGGGATCGAACCCGGGTCCTCGGCGCCGTGAGGCAGTAGTGCTAACCACTGCGCCACCGCCACTGCCCCAAGATGACACCAATGAACATTTCTCAACTCAAAGACATTGGTGGCTATTCCGCCGTCATCCTTGCAAGGGTTAACGAGGAATTTCCTGCCCCTCCCCTCAAAGTTCACAGCACATTCTCCATCAAGGCAAAGAAATCCATTTCTTTCTGCCAAAAATAAAGGAGGATTCCTTCAGCGATTGGGCTGTCCCACCTCGGAGCATCGGTGTGCGACATTTCACATGACCTATGAAATCCTCACAGCCGGCCGAGTGAGTCATTGCAGAAACATTCTCCCTTTCACATCTGGTTAATAGTCTCTGAACTGCGGCTGCAATAGACTGGGGACGAGGCTGTAAAGTCTGCCAGAGGTTCATGCACCATGTGAAGAATGAGGAGTTTGCACAACGACTTTCAGCACAGATGTCACCACAAACAAAGTCTGTTTTCCATTTCCCATTTAAGGGTCGGTCACGTCTTGGAGGGAGTAGAGAAGAGGAAACCAAATAAATTGCTGTGACAGACTGACTTTTTACTCAATATAATAGAGCCTCTACAACATCACAATGGCATCTTCCCGTGGAGTATTATTTCTGACAGGTTTTTTCCGAACACTTTGGCCAATATACCAAACTCTAACCACAGTTTAACAGAGCAAGATACTTGTAGACCTTCCAATGTTTTTTTTGAAAGAACTTGCTGACTTAACAATTGGCCACATCACATAAATAGGACCAGTGCCAATTCTACCCAATGAAGCAGGAATGAGACTCAATGAGTCAAGTCTCAATTGTTGTTTCCACTTTGTGCTACTCATGAGCGAGCACTCAAAGATTCTCATCCAGTCACAATCATAGGTTAACCCAATCATGTCTTGTCACTAAGAAAGTGCTGTTTGGAACCAAACTTTTCCAGGCAAACTGAGCACAGATTGTAACCATGCACAAATTTCTTCACATGTTTAAAGGCGGCACGGTAGCACAGTGGTTCGCATTGTTGCTTCACAGTACCAGGGTCCCAGGTTCGATTCCCAGCTTGGGTCACTGTCTGTGCGGAGTCTGCACGTTCTCCCCGTGTCTGCGTGGGTTTCCTCCGGGTGCTCCGGTTTCCTCCCACAAGTCCCGAACGATGCGCTGTTGGGTGAATTGGACATTCTGAATTCTACCTCCGTGTACCCGAACAGGCGCCGGAATGTGGCGACTAGGGGCTTTTCACAGTAACTTCATTGCAGTGTTAAGGTAAGCCTACTTGTGACAATAATAAAGATTATTATAATTAGTAAAGGACAAAACAATTCTTCTTCTGGAGGAGTAAGAATTGCACTGGTTACTGTGCAGTGACACAGGGAATGTGTTTGAAAAACGCGTATTTCTGACGTCATGACACGGAACAATTCCTTCCCCAAAATTGACTTTAGGTGACTATATGAATGCAGGTTGTTGTTGTGGCCTCATACCTTGACGGGAGTATCAGGTCCCAGTTTCTTTTAAGATGTTTCAGTATTTTGTGTATGCTTAAACAGTTAAATCAACGATGCAAGGCGTCTTGCCATTTCCAATATGACTCAACTCTGCCCATCCAAAGTTTCCATGTCGGATTTTGTATAGTCTGTGCTGTGCCCATTTCTTGCCCATCCCTGAGGGCCCATCCTTTAGGAGCCAACCACATCTGCTTTAGTCATATCAGTTGAAGGATAAATATTGGCTAGGACACTGGGGAGAACTTCCCTCCTCTTCTTTGAAAAGTCCCTTGGGATCTTTTACACTGTGGTGATAGCACAGTGGTTAGCACTGTTGCTTCACAGCACCAGGCACCCGGGTTCGATTCCCAGCTTGGGTCACTGTCAGTGCGGAGTCTGCACGTTCTCCCCGTGTCTGCGTGGGTTCCCTCCGGGTGCTCCGGTTTCCTCCCACAAGTCCCAAACGATGCGCTGTTGGGTGAATTGGACATTCTGAATTCTCCCTTGTGTGCCCGAACAGGTGCCGGAATGTGGCGACTAGGGGCTTTTCACAGTAACTTCATTGCAGTGTTATTTTTTGTTTTTTTTTATAAATTTCGAGTACCCAATTATTTATTCCAATTAAGGGGCAATTTAGCGTGGCCAATCCACCTAACCTGCACATCTTTGGGTTGTGGGGGTGAGACCCACGCAGACACGGGGAGAATGTGCAAACTCCACAGGGACAGTGACCCGGGGCTGGGATCGAACCTGGGACCTCGGCCGGAGTGGTTCATGCCACGCTTCGGTGCCGGGACCCCCGCCCCGCCGAGTAGGGGAGAATCCCGCCCTGGGCAGGATTCCTCATTGCGAGCCCGAGCTGCCACCGCTGCAAGCAGGGACGGAGAATTTGGCACTCAGCCAGCGAACCCCACCGACATGAACGGACGGAGAATCCCGCCCATTGTTTAAATGCAGGACTTCCTTCAAACAGAACCAATCCTCCAACCTGCACTTTAACCCTTTACAGACTTTCAACACTCCCTGAATTTGGGACACTGTCCCACTTCAGTTTCACATCGGCCATTTTATTCCTGAGTGTTTTTGTCAAATCTTTTGCGAGGGAGCAGAGTGCATTTTTGCAATTACCTTCAGGTCTATTTGCTCAGTACAGACTTTGCTATTATCATAGCCTCAACAATAAGGAGTTTAACATGGCGCATTGCATTAGTATGGATGAATTCAGCACAAAAGAAGACACTGTCTAAGTGGGCCGGCAAGAATGACCCGTTTCATTACGTCACAAATTCCTTGTGTCAGACAGGGCGATGCTCAGTATTCATTAGAAGCCATAGAAGAACAATTCTTGTTGAGCATGAAATTCTTTTCTCCAAAAACAACGCTAACATCAAGGCAGATATTTATGCCCACGTATTTCACACAGAGAGATGGTGGAGCATCATCGGGTTTGATTAAATCATAGATTATACTCTTAGGGCTATGAATATATTCAAACTTATTCTCTATTCAGTCACGTTCAAATTCCTGGAGCTCGGAAAAGGAAGCCTGAATCTTCCAACTGGAGCTGAAGCCTTCCAAATTCATGGTGTTTTCCAATTCATAGAATCATCGGATCCCTACAGTGCAGAAGGAGGCCATTCGGCCCATTGAGTCTGCACTGACCCTCTCAGCATCCCACCTGGGCCCACTCCCCCACAACCCCGAAACGCCACCTAACCTTTGGACATGATTTGTATAATTCCTTCTTGCCCAGGTGGTGAGGTAGATTTTTCCTTCAAAATGGTCGGATGCTCCCTCTATTCCGAGAGTCAAAGATTATCCTGATGTGGAGGTTTGGTTGTGTTTTCCCCATCCAACATTTTTAAAAAGATTAAGCCTATATAAAGGTAAAGGTAATGTCGCCATAGACCTCAATGACCATAGGCAGCTTTCCTCTGTGAGGGGGGAGAGCTGACTGGTGGTGGTTTAACCTGAGGGTCACCACACCTCAGGCGAGGGGCTAGGTTGAGAAGGCGGGGCCTAAATACAGTTGTGCATTTGGCTCACACGTCCCATCCATAAACCTTATTCCCACCATGATTTCTGATCGTACTTTTGTGCCAGGATTTGCCTTGGTAAAGTCACAATATAGTTGCAGGTTCTGCCAGCTAAGTGGCTCTGTGGAGGGATTTTTTGAAGTCGTTCAACTCCATACGTGGTGGTGGGGGGGACTTGGGTGGGATTCTCCAGCCCACCGCGCCCGTTTCCCGGTGGGGCGCGCCGGCAGCAGGATTCTCCATCCCGCCAGCCGGCCAATGGCGTGTCCCATTGTGGGCACCCCCCCGCGGTGTCGGAATATCCGTGGGCGTGAATGTGGTGCCAGCAAAGCAGAGGATCCGACCGATAGAGAATGTAGCCCCTCATATTCATCACCTGACTGTGGACAATTTACTATTTCCCATTAAGTTGGGCAGCTTCGGGAAGAACCCTTGACTGTCTGGTTGGAAACCACGCTGTGAAAATGGACACTCCAAAATGTTAAGATTTGCTCCAGTAGACTCCAGACAAATGGAATGAACACTAAGGATTAAAATGTATTGGGCTGTGTTTATAATTAGTATGCCAGTTGCTACAGTACCATATCTCAGCAATCTATAATAAACTCAATATCACCATATCAGACGCACAGATCTTCAGAAGGGTACCATTAGCTTCATGAGCACTGATATAGATATAGGAGTTTAATACAACATTATTTCAAGTATGCAAGAGAAAATTCATCAGTGCTGCAGAGGCTAACACGGCTCCCGGTCTCACACTGGCTCATTCCACCCAAAGGTGACAGGAGATGGGCCTCCTGATTGGCATCTGCCCGCTGGCTGCCCATGGCAGGGGAAACTGGTGCTTCCGATGAAACTGTGTTGCCCTTCCTTGGCACTGTCACCAGAACTTGCAGCCCTCTGGAAAAGTCCCCACACGGCTTAGGGAAATGGGTGAAAAGGGTTTCAGAAAGGTTTGAGATGTGGCTGGAGCAGAGGGAAATCGTTACCACGGACCGAGGAGGAACAGCAGAAGATTTTCTGCTAAGCATTGAGCACTCAAGTGGATAAACAATAAATGTGGTCACATCCAGGGCAAGGAGTTAAATGAATGGGTTTTGTCTTTCATATTCACAGTAACTTCATCGCACCTACTTGTGGCACTAATAATAATAATTATTATTATTAACTAACTGCGGTATTGGAACTCTTACACCTTCATCTAACTTTAGTCGTCATCGCAAGTCAAAGACATACTAAAGTGTTTTGTGCAACAGAAGTAATCTAAACCAAAGAATAGATGCCTAGGAGAACACCGGTACGGTGGCAGAGTGGTTAGCACTGCTGCCTCACAGCGCCAGTGACCAGGGTATGATTCCGGCCTTGGGTGACTGTGTGGAGTTTGCCCGTTCTCCCCGTGTCTGTGTGGGTTTCCTCCCACAGTCCAAAGATGTGGAGGTCAGGTGGGGTTACAGGGATAGGGTGAGGCAGTGAGCTTGGGTAGGGTGCTCTTTAGAGGGTGAATGGCCTCCTTCTGCATTGTAGGGATTCTATGAATACTATGGGAATTGTAATGTGCAAAACCCCTCAAACATCAACACAATCTAAAAAGATGAGGGGGACGATTCTCCAATATGGAGCCCAAGTGTTCGCGCCGTCGTGAACGCCGTCGAGTTTCACGACGGCGTGAACCGGGCCCGGGTACAACCGAAGGGCCAGCATGGCACTGGAGCGGTTCACGCCGCTCCAGCCTCCTTTCCCGGCACCAAATGGGCGCCGTGCCAACCTGTGCATGCGCAGTTGGGCCACGCCAACCTGCGCATGCGCGGGGGACTTCTTTAGCGCGCCGGCCCCGACTCAACATGGCGTCGGGGTTCAGGGGCCGGCCGCATCAGAAAGTAGGCCCGGGGGTCGGCCTGCCGATCGGTGGGCCCCAATCGCGGGCCAGACCCCATCGGAGGCCCCCCCTAGTGAAGGAGCCACCCCCCCTCCTCCCCCCACAGGCCACCCCCCCAACTGTTCGCGCAGAGTTCCCACCGGCAGCGACCAGGGGTGAACGGTGCCGGCGGGACTCTGTCGTATCCGCGCGGCCGCCCCGCCCATCCGGGCCGGAGAATCGCGCGCTGGTGTTGGGCCGTTGTTGCACGGTTGCGGCGATTCTCCAGCTCGGCGCGAGGCTCGGAGAATCTCCCCCGAGATGTGGACCAGCGAAACTGAGAAAAAGCCCACACTTCACAAATCTGTCAGCATTAAATCTGAGTCACAGTCATGTCATTATAATACCCATTAACCTCAAATATGTATTACATTCAGAAGCAAAATGCAACAGGAGGTGGTCACGATATCATCAATCTCTCTCCTTTTCATCTGCAGCCAACTCTATTAATCTCCTCAGGACAAGATCTGCAGAAATGTTCCCTGTTCCACAAAAGGTGATGAAGACAGACCCTTGACCTTCCCCCACCCCAACCACACCCCCACCCAAATCCCATTCAGGTCCGATCTCCAGGAGACCCTCTGATCAGATTTTGCGGGGTGTTGAGTGGACTTTGCTGGTGTGAGATGCTGGGAGACGGCAGTAAAGGCTCAGAATCAGCTGTTGAAATGAGATGTCCCAGATGCCACCTTGTACAGGAGACTCGATAGGGTTAATGTTTCCAGGTGCTACAGTTTCAGATACATTACCTTTGTCCACAAACACACTGCCAGAACTGGTGTCCGCACCATTAACAAAAGCTTACTTACAGAAGCAAATCATTATCTCCATTCACTAAGGCACTCAGTATCCCTTAGGAACATACAACATACAGTGCAGAAGGAGGCCATTCGGCCCATCAAATCTGCACTGACCCTCCAAAAGAGCACCCTACCTAGGCCCAATCCCACTGCCCTATCCCGGTAACCCCACCTAACCTGCACACCTTTGGACATTAAGGGGCAATTTTAGCACAGCCAATCCAGCTCAGTTTGGGGAGAAATAGTTTTTACCCGGCAGGGTGTTGTGATCTGGAAGGTGCCTGCCTGACAGGGCAGTGGAGGCAGATTCAACAGGAACTTTTACAAGGGGTAATTGGAGAAATACTTGAAAAGGAAAAGGGGGATTGGGGGGAAAAAACCCAGGAAATGAGATAATTTGGATGGAGCTTCGAGCACAGCCACCATTGGCCAATTGGCTTCCCTCTGTGGTGGATCATTTGATGATTTTATAAAGGTTTCTTTCTGTCTTTCAAAAAAAAATGCACTTTGATCAAAGGATTCATCTTTCAGCCACACTAACCTGACCTTCAAATCTTACTGATTAACGATATTGTCCCATTTTGGAGTTGGAGTGAAGCAGTTGTTGAGGCTGTAATCTCGACCCCACACACTTCTGACTTTGGACATTGTAAATGAAGCCTTTTGTTAAAGGAACTGTATCCCTTTTGTCCAGAAATGCTGGCACTGATCGAAAGCAATTGAGCTAACCACTCAGTTCTGAAGATTCTTACAAATTTCATTTTATTAATAGCCTTCCAGAGGCTCTTCAAAGAAGCAGCGTTTACTGAAGCGCTATCACATTCTGTCTCAAATAAGGTCGCATTTGAAGTTTGCCCACTAATATTTATTGAAAATGGAAGATTTAAAAGTGCATTCCTTCTTAAATGGGCTTTCAAGATTATATTGTGTAGAATTTAGCATGGATTGCACAGTGTGCAAAATGCGACACCATCCACACCATCAGGCATCTTGTTCAGTACAGCCTATTTATCAAGGAGGAAATCTGGGGCGGGATTCTCTGATCCTGCAGCAGGATCGCCGGCCGTGGCGCACATGCGCGGACCCGCGCCGCCCGTGCTGGGGCCCGTATTGGCAGCTGCGTGACGTTTTCCAGTGCCGTGCTGGCCCCCTGTGAGTTGAGGGATCGCTGCTCCTAGCGGCCAGGTGACGCCGTCGAACAACGCTCCCGGCGTTTATGACGCCGTCAACACTTAGCCCCACTATCGGAGAATCCCGCCTGATTGCCACTTGCTACGTGGGACAATGGCAGGACCTGCATCCAAAATGGGGAATTGCAGGACACTCCACATTAAAAAACTTTCCCCCCCCCCCCCCCCCCCCCCACACACAAAAATCCAAAGCAGGTTTTCATTTACGGCCCTTTCCAAAACCTTGGGAATTGGGGAATACCTCACAGAGTGTTGGACCACTTTCAAAAAGCAATCAGGAGAACATAGCGCGAGGCTAACGAGTTCAGTCTCCAGAATTCAGCGGCCAATCAGACAGAATCTGGGCTCGGACACCTCAGCAACTCTTGATCATTCGCAAGACCGGCTCGTACAGAAAGAAATCTCCAGGCGCTTTAGTCTTCTGTGATGGTGGATCATTAACTTTGCTTTCCCGTGCGCTCAAACCCTTCTCATTTGCATATCCACAAGGGAACACTGTGAGACAAACAAAAAATGCTGTAAATCAGGGATTAATTGATTGGGCCAGAAATCAGAGCCAATTCAAAGTGGGTCACTTGTACTCTGCCAAAACAAAGCTCGACTGACTCAGTGCTCCCACTTCCTGCTTTCAATTTTTTTTTCGTTCTTTTAAATGTTTTTGTCTGTGCTCCTATAAGACATTGATTCCATGCTCAGTGACAATCTTATCGGCACTGTCCATCCTCCAGGTCCTTTCCCCAATGGTTGGTGCTCATACACGTCCCAAATGCCAGAGAGCTTTTTTAGGTTTCCTCTGGGTGCTCCGGTTTCCTCCCACAGTCCAAAGATGTTCAGGTTAGGTGGGGTTACAAGGATAGGCGGCACGGTAGCACAGTGGTTAGCACTGTTGCTTCACAGCACCAGGGTCACAGGTTCGATTCCTCGCTGGGTCACTGTCTGTGCGCAGTCTGCATGTTCTCCCTGTGTCTGCGTGGGTTCCCTCCGGGTGCTCCGGTTTCCTCCCACAGTCCAAAGATGTGCGGGTTAGGTGGATTGGCCATGATAAATTACCCTGAGTGTCCAAAAAGGTGAAGTGGGGTTACTGGGTTTCAGGGATAGGGTAGATACATGAGTTTGAGTAGGGTGCTCTTTGTAAGGGCTGGTGCAGACTTGATGGGCTGAATGGCTTCCTTCTGCACTGTAAATTCTATGATTCTATGATAGGGTGGGGGTTGGGGGTAGATAGGGTGCTCTTTCAGAGGGTCGGTACAGACTCAATGGGCCAAATGGCCTCCTTCTGCACTGTAGGGATTCTATGATTCTATTGGAGCGTCACCTGTAGCAAAGCAAGAGTCATCCAGTTCCAATTTGTGTCGATTGGAGGAGTTAATACTGACATCCTGGCCTAATCCTGATGCAGTCACCAACACAATGCCAGTTCCCAGTGGCACACAGTCCCCCATAAATCACGTAATAAGCTTTCATTTTGGCTTTTGGGAGGTTGACCTTTGCACTCATCGTGAGTGAACAGTATTAAGAAGGAATTGAAACAGGGACTTCCGGTGACTCCGGGCGGGAGGCAGCCGCACATTGGAGGGCTCCCGCTCGGGAATAGGAATTTTGGGGTTTTAATGCCCGGTCCCAGGGGCAACGGAGGCTGAAAAAGCTGTAAGAAGGCACAGAGAGGAGAAATCTCCAAGTTTGAGAGAAAAACGGCCGTGAAAAAGGGGGTTAATGAAAGTTCGCCAGTGAGTAGAAAAGTCAAGGCAGGAACTGTAAGGAAAGTAGAGGCTGGAGCACCAGGAGAGGCCACATCGCGCACAGCAGAAGGAATGACCAATGTGATGGTTCTGGAACTTGACAAACAGTTCCCAAAGCACATGGTAGCGATGAAGAAGGAGATGGGGACGGTATTGAAAGTGCTGGTGGAGGAGGAGATTGCCCCGGTGAGGGCGACGGTATTGAGCGCAGCGGCGGAGGTACGGGAGCAAGGGGAGAGGTTGGGAGGATGGGATCGTTGTTGCTGATAGGAGGATTGACATTGTATTCGTTACCGTTTACTGTTTGTTGGTGGGGTGTAAATTCTGAAGAAAATGTGAAAATGGAGAATAAAAATATTTTTTTAAAAAGAAGGAATTGAAACGATAGTCATATCCCCATCCCCACTCTCAAGTCATTCTTCAATCATAGAATTGTCCCTGGTCCAATGAGTACTCTAATAAGCTTTAAAATGATCGAGGACCAACAATAGCATCAAGGCTTGTATTGTATCAAGTGACTGATTAACAGTGATCGGGATCAGAGAGCGCTGTCAATGGATCTGAGGTAGTGGGTGGAGAAAAATGCATCCTCAAGTAGGCCACCATCTTGCTCCTCAAAATAAGAGGAAGTAGATTTAGGACTGAGTTTAGGAGGAACTTCTTCACCCAAAGGGTTGTGAATCTATGGAATTCCTTGCCCAGTGAAGCAGTTGAGGCTCCTTCATTACATGTTTTTAAGGTAACGATAGATAGTTTTTGAAGAATAAAGGGATTAAGGGTTATGGTGTTCGGGCCGGAAAGTGGAGCTGACTCCACAAAAGATCAGCCATGATCTCATTGAATGGCGGAGCAGGCTCGAGGGGCCAGATGGCCTACTCCTGCTCCTAGTTCTTATGTTCTTATGTTTATGCCCCGATGAAAAACAAATGGCACCGTACCATTAGTGTGGTCTTCAGTCAATGAATGACAGAATGTCTGGGAAATGCCAACCTATCCCCATTGTATATTTCACTCCTACATTCTATTGACAAAAGAAAATTCACAAAAAAGCTGTTTGCTCGTCAGGTGTTGAAACAGGAAGTGATGTAATCGTCACTTCTGTGAACAATCTGACAATCAAAATGGCTTCTTTGTGACCAATCCGTGGAGTGATCATTTCAACATTGAATCATAGAGCACAGAAAGAGGCCATTCGGCCCATCAGGCAGGATTTTCCAGCCCCTACTCTTTGAAAGAGGATTCTAATTAGTCCCACTCCCCTGCTCTTTCACTATAGCCCCGCAATGTTTTGTTTCCTTCTTTTTAAAGTACCCAATTCGTTTTTTTTTAACCAATTAAGGGGCAATTTAGCATGGCCAATCCACCTACCCTGCACATCTTTGGGTTCTGGGGGTGAGACCCACACAGACACTGGGAGAATGTGCAAACTCGACACAGTGACCCAGGGCCGGAATCGAACCTGGGACCTCGGCACCGTGAGGCAGCAGGGCTAACCCACTGCGCTACCGTGCTGCCCTGGGCCCTCGGCACCGTGAGGCAGCAGGGCTAACCCACTGTGCCACCGTGCCGCCCTGGGACCTCGGTGCCGTGAGGAAGCGGGGCTAACCCACTGTGCCACCGTGCTGCCCTGGGACCTCGGCACCGTGAGGCAGCAGGGCTAACCCACTGTGCCACCGTGCTGCCCTGGGACCTCGGGGCCGTGCTGCCCTGGGACCTCGGCGCCGTGAGGCAGCAGGGCTAACCCACTGTGCCACCGTGCTGCCCTGGGAACTCGGGGCCGTGAGGCAGCAGGGCTAACCCACTGTGCCACCGTGCTGCCCTGGGACCTCGGGGCCGTGAGGCTGCAGGGCTAACCCACTGTGCCACCGTGCTGCCCTGGGCCCTCGGGGCCGTGAGGCAGCAGGGCTAACCCACTGCGCCACCGTGCTGCCCTGGGACCTCAGCACCGTGAGGCAGCAGGGCTAACCCACTGTGCCACCGTGCTGCCCTGGGCCCTCGGCACCGTGCTGCCCTGGGACCTCGGGGCCGTGAGGCAGCAGGGCTAACCCACTGTGCCACCGTGCTGCCCTGGGACCTCGGCACCGTGAGGCAGCAGGGCTAACCCACTGTGCCACCGTGCTGCCCTGGGCCCTCGGCACCGTGAGGCAGCAGGGCTAACCCACTGTGCCACCGTGCTGCCCTGGGACCTCGGGGCCGTGAGGCTGCAGGGCTAACCCACTGTGCCACCGTGCTGCCCTGGGACCTCGGGGCCGTGCTGCCCTGGGACCTTGGCACCGTGAGGCAGCAGGGCTAACCCATTGTGCCACCGTGCTGCCCTGGGCCCTCGGCGCCGTGAGGCAGCAGGGCTAACCCACTGCCCCACCGTGCTGCCCTGGGCCCTCGGCACCGTGAGGCAGCAGGGCTAACCCACTGCCCCACCGTGCTGCCCTGGGACCTCGGCACCGTGAGGCAGCAGGGCTAACCCACTGCCCCACCGTGCTGCCCTGGGACGTCGGCACCGTGAGGCAGCAGGGCTAACCCACTGCCCCACCGTGCTGCCCTGGGACCTCGGCACCGTGAGGCAGCAGGGCTAACCCACTGTGCCACCGTGCTGCCCTGGGACCTCGGCACCGTGAGGCAGCAGGGCTAACCCACTGTGCCACCGTGCTGCCCTGGGACCTCGGCACCGTGAGGCAGCAGTGCTAACCCACTGTGCCACCGTGCTGCCCTGGGACCTCGGGGCCGTGAGGCAGCAGGGCTAACCCACTGTGCCACCGTGCTGCCCTGGGACCTCGGGGCTGTGAGGCAGCAGGGCTAACCCACTGCCCCACCGTGCTGCCCTGGGACCTCGGGGCCGTGAGGCAGCAGGGCTAACCCACTGTGCCACCGTGCTGCCCTGGGACCTCGGGGCCGTGCTGCCCTGGGACCTCGGGGCCGTGAGGCAGCAGGGCTAACCCACTGTGCCACCGTGCTGCCCTGGGACCTCGGCACCGTGAGGCAGCAGGGCTAACCCACTGTCCCACCGTGCTGCCCTGGGACCTCGGCACCGTGAGGCAGCAGGGCTAACCCACTGTGCCACCGTGCTGCCCTGGGCCCTCGGCACCGTGAGGCAGCAGGGCTAACCCACTGTGCCACCCTGTTGCCCTGGGACCTCGGTGCCATGAGGCAGCAGGGCTAACCCACTGTGCCACCGTGCTGCCCTGGGACCTCGGCACCGTGAGGCAGCAGGGCTAACCCACTGTGCCACCGTGCTGCCCTGGGACCTTGGCACCGTGCTGCCCTGGGACCTCGGCACCGTGAGGCAGCAGGGCTAACCCACTGTGCCACCGTGCTGCCCTGGGACCTCGGCACCGTGAGGCAGCAGGGCTAACCCACTGTGCCACCGTGCTGCCCTGGGCCCTCGGCACCGTGAGGCAGCAGGGCTAACCCACTGTGCCACCGTGCTGCCCTGGGCCCTCGGGGCCGTGAGGCCGCATTGTGGTTCCCTTTTCAGGTATTTATGCAATTCCCTTTTGAAAATGTCAATTTAATCTGCATCCACCAGCCTTTCGGACAGTCCATTCCAGCTGCTCATCACACACCATGTAAAAAAAAGGATTCTCATCTTCCCTCTGGTCGGTTTGCTAATTCTTTTTCAAAATGTTTCTTGAAACATTGAAGTTTTATTCAGCTGAATACGGACCAATAAATACCCCCCCCTGCCCCCCCGCCTCCCTGCCGACCCCCCCCCTCCCCCCCCTCCCTCCCCTCCCCCCCCCCCCCCCCCGCCCCCCCCCCCCCCCCCCCGTCTCCCCGCCGACCCCACTACACAATGACCTGATTGCAATGAGGTGCCTGAAGAGGCAGCACTCTGTTGTATTGGAGACTTCTTGTTAAAACCAATCGCAATGTGGGTGCTTTGTAAAATATTCCAGTTCAAAGTACTGGTGCCATATTTTATTTGATAACAGTCCTGCACTTTGGAATGTTTAGTCACATTAAAGGTACTACACAAATGCAGGTGTCGTTGGCTAGACCAGCATTTATTACCCATCCCTAATTGACCCTTGAGAAGGCCGTAGTGAGCTGCCTTCTTGAACCACTTCAGTTACACCCACTGTGCTGTTAGGGAGGGAGTTCCAGGATGTTTCCCCAGAGACAGTGAAGGAACAGCCAATATATTTCCAAGTCAGGATGGTGAGTGACTTGGGGGGGAACCTCCAGGTGGTGGGGTTCCCAGGTATCTGCTGCCCTGGTCCTTCTAGATGGTAGCGGCCGTGGATTTGGAAGGTGCTGTCTAAGGAGCCTTGGTAAGTTACTGCAGTGCATCTTGTAGATGGTACACACGACTGCCACTGTGTGTCGGTGATGGAGGGAGTGAATGTTTGTGGAAGGGGTGCCAATCAAGCGGGGCTGCTTTGTCCTGGATGGTGTCGAGCTTCTTGAGTGTTGTTGGAGCTGCGCTCATCCAGGCAAGTGGAGAGTATTCCATCACACTCCTGACTTGTCCCTTGTAGATGGTGGACAGGATTTGGGGGGGTCAGGAGGTGAGTTACTCTCCGCAGGATTCCCAGCCTCTGATCTGCTCTGGTAGCCACAGTATTTATATGGCTGGTCCAGTTCAGTTTCTGGTCAATTGCCACTTGCGGAAGAGAGTTCCAAACATCTATCACTGTTTGTGTGGAGAATTGTCCCTCCTGAAGGGTCTGTCTCTAATAGACACCCACTCATTCCAGACTCTCCAACCACCGGGGAATTGTTCCTCCCGATCTACCCTATTTATTCTCTTTCTTACCATGTGCGAGCTCTGCTCCAGGTGCTATAAACGGAACTCCTGCTGGCTCTCTGCCGGGATTAATGTGTCCTTACTTTTGTCACAATGATCTTTAGCTTTCGAGTATTGGTGCAGAAAAAAAAATCAAGATCAGGGGTTTACAGCCAGCGAAACGCACCACCTGGGGTGGAACTCGCAAACCCCTTCCCAAACCTGGCTACCCTTCCATGCAGCTTTCCCAGATTTTAGCTTGTCCCAGGGCTCCGTCTTGCTCTGTCAACCACTTGCTTGGGGAGACTGGGCAGTAACCCAACAAGAGTCAATGCTCAGAGAGAAGGGAACATTTTCACCAAAGCTTGGGGTAAAATAACTAGAGTGATTAAATAACAGGGAATATTATCCTGACTTGTTAAATTTGTGGATGTGGCCCCATTAAGGTTTTATGGATCACATATGGGAGTGTGTGACAAGCATTTAAAACAATAGTAAAAATTAAATTAAAAGCATGTGCGGTGAAAGAAACCTTCTCATTTGTATTGTTTCACTAGATGCTGGTTACAAACCCATCCAAGTAATTGAGCACATTCATTTAAGTCTGAGTCATATTTGTTATAATAAACCACAAGCCAATTGTCAAACCTGTTTTTTAAAAATATATATATATTATATATAGTTGCAAACAGGGTGAAGATGGTCATAAAGGGATCAGGGGTTATGGGGAAAGGCAGGAGAATGGGGATGAGAAACATATCAGCCATGACTGAATGGCAGGGGTGGTTCAGTGGGTTAGCACTGCTGCCTCACGGCGCTGAGGTCCCACATTCGATCCCGGCTCTGGGTCACTGTCCGTGCGGAGTTTGCACATTCTCCCCGTGTTTGCGTGGGTTTCACCCCCACAACCCAAAGATGTGCAGAGTAGGTGGATTGGCCACACTAAATTGCCCCTTAATTGGCAAAAAATTAATTGGGTACTCTAAATTTTTTTTAATAAAAATGACTGAATGGCGGAGCAGACTTGATGGGCCGAATGGCTAGTTATGCTCCTGTAGCTTTTTCTAAATTTTAGTTCCACTCGAGCCTCCTCCCATCCGATCATCAGAACCTTCTATTCCCTTCTCCCTCACGTGCTTATTCCAGGATCTCGCCCTGATGTGACTCACATTCTTTGGCTGGGAGGTTTGGAACAGCTATTCGACACTGCACACAGCCCCGGCAATCGGGTCCATAGCCTCCTCTGCAATCCCGACAGCTCTTGCCAAATTTCCAGGGGTTTACATTCACTGCTGCCTCCAGTAGCTCAAAACTGCCCTGCTCCCCTCACAAAATGGATGCACCCCATAGGGGAATAATGAACTTCAACAAGATTTATTTTCTGTGCTGAGGAGCATTTTCTTGAAGCATTATTTATTTTATCCAGGGGACCCCCTCGTTGATGCTGCCCCTGAGTGATGCTGAACACGCTGCATTCCAAAAGGCTATTTAAGCCTCCTCTCCTCAGAGACCCCCACAACAAAAATAGCCAATTACCAAGGTGACTGGAATTTTACAGCAGTAAAGATTTCCCTGCCAAAGATTTTGAAATGCTGCGATGCATATTACTTTAAAAGGTGTATGATCGTAAAGGAATGACATGTTCTTTTTGCATCAATATTTGCCTCCAATACTTCCATCTGCACTTCTGAAATTGGTCTTCCCACTTCTCTCACTGGGTAAATATGGTGCCAATAGCAGCCAATCCATCACACGCCAGGTACAATCCGGGGTCAGGTCCAGCTGTTCCCAAATTTGCTCAATCTCAGCTGATTTAGCAATAGAAAGCATTACAGGAATAAATACAGGCTCCCACTTTTAATTCTGGTTTTATCTCATTAGCTCCTTATTGCAAAGGGATTTTGTTGCAGACAATGGTCTTTTGTGGAAAACACATTTATTTATATTCTAGTTAGTTCGATAAATACTGTGGCTTCAAGTCCAGATCAGATGCTAGGAATCCTCCACTTGCCTGGATGAGCGCAGCTCCAACAACACTCAAGAAGCTCAACACCATCCAGGACAAAGCAGCCCCGCTTGATTGGCACCCCCTTCCACAAACATTCAATCCCTCCCCCACCAACGCACAGTGGCATCTCGCCAAGATGCACTGCAGGAACTCACCAAGGCTCCTCAGGCAGCACCTTCCAAACCCATGACCACTACCATCTAGAGTAAGGACAAGAGCAGCAGATACCTGGGAACCCCACCACCTGGAGGTTCCCCTCCAAGTCACTCACCATCCTGACTTGGAAATATATCGGCCGTTCCTTCACTGTCGCTGGGTCAAAATCCTGGAACTCCCTCCCTAACAGCACTGTGGGTGTACCTACAAGCGGCTCAAGAAGGCAGGGCGTCATGTGTGGCGCAGTGGGTGGGACTGCGGCGCTGAGGACCCGGGTTTGAATCCCGGCCCTGGGTCACTGCCCGTGTGGAGTTTGCACATTCTCCCCCTGTCTGCGTGGGTTTCACCCCCACAACCCAAAGATGCGCAGGGTAGGTGGATTAGCCACACTAAATTACCCCTTAATTGGAAAAAAATAATTGGGTACTCCAAATCTAAAAAAGTAGGATTTTGGGGATCAGGCCAGGGAGTGGGCCACGGTTGGGGTGTTCTTTTAGAGGGCCAGTGCAGACTCGGTGGGCCGAATGGCCTCCTCCAGCACAGTTGGGATTCTACGATTCTCAATTGCAGCAACATCACAAAGAATATTTCTTTAACTTTATGTACAGAAGAAAACATAATCGAATATTGCACTGACCTGTCCTAACCAACATTCCTCCCTCAATCAACACTTATCAAAAACAGATTAATTGGACACACAGCTCATTGTTGTTTGTGGAATGTTGCAGTAATTAGCATTTATATAGCAGCTTTAAGGCAGCAACATTTTCAAGGTGCTGTGTCAAACAAAAGATTGCACTGAGCAACATAAGGAGAACAGGTAATCAAAAGTTTGATCAAAGAGTTTTACGGTGCACCTTAAAGGAGAAAGAGACATAGAGAGGGTGGCGAGGTTTAGCGAGGGAATTTATAATAATCTTTATTATCACAAGTTGGCTTACATTAACACAGCAATGAAGTTACTGTGAAAAGCCCCTAGTCGCCACATTCCGGCGCCTGTTCGGGTCACAGAGGGAGAATTCAGAATGTCCAATTCACCTAACAGCACGTCTTTCGGGGCTTGTGGGAGGAAACCGGAGCACCCGGAGGAAACCCACGCAGACACGGGGAGAACATGCAGATAGTGACCCAAGCGGGGAATCGAACCTGGGTCCCTGGCGCTGTGAAGCAACAGTGCTACCGTGCCCGCTCCAGAGCTGAAGGCACGGTGATCGATGGTGAAGCAATTAATTCCAGGGATGCTGAGGAGGCCAGAATTGGAGGAATGCTGTGAACCTGGAGGGTTGTAGAGTTGGAGGAGATTAAAGCAAAGTCACCATAGTCCCAGAGGACCATCGGTCTTTGAGGGGGGAGAGCTGACTGGTGGGGGTTTAACCTGAGGGTCACCACACCTCAGGCGAGGGGCTAGGTTGAGAAGGTGGGACCTTCAGGAATAACCTCAGCCGGTACGGGGATTGAACCCTTGCTGCTGGCCTCGCTCTGCATCACCAACCAGCTGTCCAGCCGACTGAGCTAAACCAGCCCCCAATTTCTGGGATAGTGAGAGGGCTAAGGCAATGGAGAGATTCGAACACAATAATGTGGCACGTTACAAGTGCAAGTTTTTCTTAATTTCTCTGTCACAGAAAAAAAGAGGCACTGTCCAGCTGTGATAGGCGCCAAGAACCCTTTTTAAACATGCACTCAAAACTGTTACCGTCCAATTATGGGCAGTATGCGTACACGGTACAATATCTACAACTGCCAAAACCTTAAACAGCTCTCACCGTCTATAGGGCAGAGGACCTCGTGAATTGGGAACTATGGCAGTGCCCTGTTGCAGAGTTTCCGTCCCGATTGAGCCTCAAGAACAAGTCACACGTAAGGAGTCCCTCGTCCTGCTGATCAAACAACTGCTGCATTTCCAGCTCGCCAGCTTTTAATTTAATTAAGAGCTCTGACCGGATTAGACAGCCACCTGCTACACACAGTCGGACTTACTGCAGCTTACAATGACCTCAGACTGTGTAATGTGAGCCACTCTTTAACACGCATGCTGCAGAATTCGGAGTCCTCTTTTGTACCTGAATCAACAGCCACCTGCCCAAACGCCGTATCGCTCAGCAGGGTTATGTAGTCTCCCCCAGGGTATGCTATCCCAAGCCTCAATGTGACGGTTAAAAATGATCCTCATTTCCCCCAAAGCTTAATTCTTTTACGGTCTGTCAGTAATAGAGCACTGAGCAACTGTCATCTCCAGCAACTTATGCTACAGAGCATTGATTTTAAAATACTTCTGTAAAGTGTAAATCTATAGTAAGAAGTCTTACAACACCAGGTTAAAGTCCAACAGGTTTGTTTCAAACACGAGCTTTCGGAGCACCGCTCCTTCTTCAGGTGAATGGAAGAATCCTTCTTCCATGTAAATTCCATGTAAATCTATAAGCATAGAAAATGCAGTTTTAATGTTGACCTTCTTTTCTTTCTTCTCCATGTCCCTGATTTAGGGTGCGATCCAACGGCTACGCAGCTGAAAAGTAGCTCCCACGCGCGGCGCAGCATGGCTGATAGAAGCCGGGTGACCGAGATCTGCCCGGCTCGCAACGTCTCACGCAATCTCGCGAGACTCTGCCGTGCAAATTCTGCCCATTGTGGGCGGGATCACTTTTTAGCAAATCTGCATATTAAGGCAAGGCAGCTCATCTCACTCTAAGGTGCAGATTCCCAAGGTAAGCTGGCAGGGTGCCAGTCTGTCACTGCTAAGGTGCCCGGGTGGCACTGCCAGCTGATGGGGCACTGCCAGGTTACAAGGTTGGCATTTTTTTGTATGCGGAGGTGCCCTGCACGGGTCGGAGGTGGCGCGGGGGTCTCGGAGATTGGGATGCCATTTAAAAATGGCGTCCCGATCTCTCACTACACTGAGGAATTCTGGGAAGCAGAGTTCCCCACTGCACAAAATGGGGTATGTGCAGCTTCGGTTGGCCGTTCCCCACTTAAGCCCCTTATCAAACCCGAGTCGCATTTTATAGCCATGGCCACAACGTCCTTACTTTTCTGTTCAATTCCTCTCGCAATAAAGCACCGTATTCCATTCACATATTTAATTACTTGTTGTACTTGCATACTAACTTTTTGTGACTCATGCACTAAAACACTCAGGTCCCTCTGCACCTTGACATGCTGCATACTCTGCTTTCTTATTCTTCTTGCCAAAGCGAACTTCATCACTTTTTCCCACGTAATACTCCATCAGCCAGATTTTTGCCCACTCACTCAACCTATCTATATCTGTTGGCAACCTCCTCATGTCCTCTTCACAACATACTTTCCTACCTTTCTTTGTATCATCTGCAAATGTAGCTACCATGTCTTCACTCCCCTCATTGATATAAATTGTAAAAAAGCTGAAACCCCAACACAGACTCCTGCTGTGCTCGAATCATCCTATCCTGCCAATCAGAAAAATACCCATTTATGCTCAATTCGTTTTCTGCCAGTCCGCCAATCTTCTATCCCTGCCAATGTTACCCCCTACACCATGAGCTTTAATTTTTCACAATAACCTTTGATGTGGCATCTTATCAAATGCCTCCTGGAAATCCAAGTACAGTACATCTACAGGCTCCCCTTTATCCACAGTGCATGTTACTCCTGGAAATAAATTGGTTAAAGATAATATCCCTTTCACAAAACCATGCAGACTCTTCCAGGTTACCCTGACTTTTAAGACCCGGGTTTGAGGTTCATCAGAACCCAGGGGCTTGTCAGCCACAGCTTCATCAGTTTGTTCAGTACAGCTTCCATAGTGATTGTAATTTCACCTCTCTCCCTTCCACCTCCTTTCCAGCGATTACTGGAATGTTTGTCGTATCTTCAGTGAAGACTGAAACAAAATATTTGATCATTTCATCGGCCATTTCTTTATCTGCTATTAACTGCCTGTTTTAGAGAACCAACACTGGCTTTTACTGACTCCTTTTCTGCTCAATAGCTGTCAAGATTCTTGCCATCGGTTTTTATATTTCTAGCTAGGTTCCTCTCATACTCTAATTTCTTTCTCCTAATTCACCTTTTAGTCATTCTCTGCTGTCCTTTACATTCTGACCAATCAACTGACCTGCCACTCATCTTTGTGCACTCTTTTCTTTACGTTTCTCCTTGATCCATTTGGCAGCACGATAGCACAGTGGCTAGCAGTGTGGTTTCACAGCACAAGGGTCCCAGGTTCGATTCCCCGCTGGGTTACTGTCTGTGCGGAGTCAGCACATTCTCCCCGTGGCTGCGTGGGTTTCCTCCGGGTGCTCCGGTTTCCTCCCACAGTCCAAAGATGTGCAGGTTAGGTGGATTGGCCATGATAAATTGCCCTTAGTGACCAAAAAAAGGTTAGGAGGGGTTATTGAGTTACGGGGATAGGGTGGAAGTGAGGGCTTAAGTGGGTCGGTGCAGACTCGATGGGCCGAATGGCCTTCTTCTGCACTGTATGTTCTATGATCCATCCTCTTGCCTCGTATCCCAATTCACTTCAGCTAGCTCAGCTTTCATAAAGTTGTTCTTGTTTCAGTTTAAAGTACTAGTCTCAGACCCACTCTTCTCCCTTTCAAACTGGATGTAACATTCAATTATATTGTTATCGCTGCCACCTAGTGTGATGTCTTTACTCTGAGGTCATTCATTAATCCTGTCAGATTACATAATACCAAATGTAATATTATCTGCTCCCTGGTTGGTTTCAGAAGGTGCTGCTCTAAGAAACGATCTTGAAAGCATTCAATTAACTCTTCATCAAGACTGCTACTGCCAATCAGATTTTTCCAGTTTATTTGGAGAGTAAAATTACCCATGGTTATTGGCGTCCCTTTAGCACAAGTACACCTTGTGTACTTTGTCCTACGTTGTGGTTACTGTTTGTGGGCCTGTGGACCACTCCCATTAGTTACACAAGAGCGAGGAACCCAATCCCATTCACACAGACAGCCAAGTGGGAACCTTAGACGATTTCCACTCCCCACCACTCCCCCGACCCTGGCAACCCCACCCAGCCTCCTCTTTTCTAGCAAAATGAGTCTCTGCCTGCTCAATTTTTCCTGATTGTTTATTATGTTCTCCCAGTTCCAGTATCATCCTCGTTCATCTTCCTTGAAGAAGGCAGCACGGTAGCACAGTGGGTAGCACTGTTGCTTCACAACTCCAGGGTCCCAGGTTCGATCCCGGCCCCGGGTCACTGTCTGTGCGGAGTCTGCACGTTCTCCCCTTGTCTGCGTGGGTTTCCTCCGGGTGCTCCGGTTTCCTCCCACAGATCAAAGACGTGCAGGTTAGGTGGATTGGCCATAATAAATTGATCTTAGTAACCAAAAAGGTTAGGTGGAGTTACTGGGTTATGGGGATAAAGGTGGAGGCGTGCTCTTTCCAAGGGCCGGTGTCGACTCGATGGGCCGAACGGCCTCCGTCTGCACTGTAAATTCTATGAATTTTAGTGCCTCTATTTCCTTTTCCATACGGTGACCAACAACCCTGAGGGGAGTGTAATGAAATTCAGGTAGCATCAGAATCCCTGCTTATCCATAGCCTACCCTCCCCACCCATCTAACACACACACACACACACACAAACTGTTTAGGTCTTTGTTCAGCGCATATGAAAAGTATAATTTGTATGAAATCAGGGACATTTCAAGAAGGAAAAGAATACTCACCACCTCACACCCCAACTGTGCCCGTCAACGCCAGTCTCAATACCCTCCGCGGGCAACGTCTGAGCTCACAGCTCCTTCCCAAACGAGCAGGAAAAGAAGGCTGCAATCAGCTGCTTAGCTACGGATACAGGGCGACGGTGGAGAATTTGCTGCAGATTGCAGCTTTCCACATAATGCAGAACAAGACTATTGACATATGGTTCTCATTTTTTTTAAAAAGAGAAAGGTTTTTTTTTTCAAAAAGACCCTTTATCCATCAGTGAGAAACTCTGCAATACATCAGACCAGACTTTATTCTGCTTTCCGTGCCAGGTTCTGGCGAGCAAACAATTCTCTACAATCTCTAGACGTCCTCCAAGCCAGCCCCAAGCACCGCTTCCACCCATCGCTCACACACACGTGTTTCAAACATAATGTGACACGAAGCCACATCGGAGATCAGGACGGGTCAACAGGGTAAGGAGTGTCTTGGAGGAAGAGAGAGAAAAGCAGAGAGGTTTAGTGAGGAAATTCCAGGGTTTCGGGCCTAAGGCTCGGCATGCCAATGGTAAAGGGCCAGTAATGGAGGGGCACACTTCAGAGGGTTGGGGATCTTTAGGGGGTTTGATTTTAATATTCTTTTGGGGGATGTGAGCGTCGTTGGTTAGGCCAGCATTTGTTGCCCGTCCCTGGTTAAAGTCATACAGCACAGAAAAGGCCCTTTTAGGCAGCACGGTGGCCTAGTGGTTAGCACAACCGCCTCACGGCACTGAGGTCCCAGGTTCGAATCCCGGCTCTGGGTCACTGTCCGTGTGGAGTTTGCACATTCTCCCCGTGTCTGTGTGGGTTTCACCCCCACAACCCAAAAATGTGCAGAGTAGGTGGATTGGCCACGCTAAATTGCCCCTTAATTGGAAAAAATAATTGGGTACTCTAAAATTTTAAAAAGAAGAAAAGGCCCTTTGCCCATCGAGTCTGTGCTGGTCAAAAACAACCACCTAACCATTTTTGTTTTGTAATTTAGAGTACCCGATTATTTTTTCCAATTAAGGGGCAATTTAGCGTGGCCAATCCACCTACCCTGCACATCTTTGGGTTGTGGGGGTGAAACCCACGCAGACACGGGGAGAATGTGCAAACTCCACACGGACAGTGACCCAGAGCCGGGATTGAACCTGGGATCTCGGTGCCATGAGGCAGCAATGCTAACCACTGCGCCACCGTGCTACCTCCACCTAACCATTCTTTTTTTAAAAAATTTAGATTACCCAATTATTTTTTCCAATTAAGGGGCAATTTAGCGTGGCCAATCCATCTACTCTGCACATCTTTGGGTTGTGGGGGAGAAACCCACGCAGACACGGGGAGAATGTGCAAACTCCACACGGACAGTGACCCAGAGCCGGGATTGAACCTGGGACCTCAGCGCCGTGAGGCGGTTGTGCTAGCCACTAGGCCACCGTGCTACCTCCACCTAACCATTCTAATCCCATTTCCCAGCTCTTGGCCAACAAGCCCTGGGATCGCAAGTACACATCTAAATACTTCATCAATGTTATGAGGGTTTCTGCCTCCACCCCCCTTTCAGGCAGCGAGTTCCAGACTCGCACCACCCTCTGGGTGAAAAGGTTTTTCCTCAAATCCCCTCTAAACCTCCTGTCCCTCACCTTAAATCTCTGCCCCCTGGTCACTGACACCTCCAGCAAAGGAAAAAGTTTCTCCTGCCTACTCTATCTACACCCCTTATAATTTTATACATCTCAATCATGTCCCCCCTCAGCCTCCTCTGCTCCAAGGAAAACAACCCCAGTCTATCCGATCCCTCTTCATAATTAACACTCTCCAGCCCAGGCAACATCCTGGTGAATCTCCTCTGCACCCTTTCCTGTGTTATCACATCCCTCCTATAATGTGGATTCCAGAACAATTGCCCTTGACAAGGTAGTGGTGAGCCGCCTTCTTGAACCGCTGCAGTCCGTGTAGTGTAGGCACACCCACAGTGCTGTTAGGGAGGGAGTTCCAGGATTTTGACCCAGCGACAGTGAAGGAACGGCCGATATGTTTCCACGTCAGGCTGGTGCCTTGGAGGGGTACCTTGCAGGTGGTAGTGTTTCAATTTGCCTATGGCCTTGTCAATCTAGATGGTAGAGGAAGGAATCATGTGCCTCCCCACACAGTCACCCAAGGCCGGAATCAAATCCAGGTCCCTGGTACTGTGAGGCAGCAGTGCTAACCATGGTGCCACCCTGCCACCATTCAGGAGTCAGCACCTTCAGGGCAGGAGGGTGAATGTGAATGGCCTCTGGTGACATAGTCAGGATTGGAATTACATTCCAATGGCTTCATGTTGTCTCTGAAGACCCTCCCCCTCCCCCTCCCCCTCCTCCTGCATGCCTCCGCCATTGAACGTTTGGTGTCATAAATCAGAATGAAGCGAGAGAGCCACAGAGTACAGGCTAGAGGCAGATATCCATGTTGGGAGCCTTCGCTGTGTGTGCTGGGTTATTTGACCATTGGGGCATCGCAGTCAAGCCCAATCATTCCGTCAGACAACATCCACAGGGCTAATGATGTCACTGACTATGGTGATCAGGTGCTGGAACCACCCTTGGATTTATTTCCCCCTCTAAGCCCTCTTCAGTTTTACACCGAGCAGTGAACCATCAGCAGCCTAAAGGGTTAATTAAGGAATCCTGTTGGAAGGTATTGTTATCTGCGACAAAATGACACATCCTGTTTATTCTTCACCCTCACGCTCAGACGTCATGCTGGTGCTACCATGATTTATGAACTGCACCTGGGATCAGTTGTCAGCATGAACTCTGACCTTTGACCCATCATCAAGCAGAGGGGAAAAAGGCTGTTTTTGTGTTGCAAGCGGGTTTCCAGCAATCGCTTCAGGTCAACGCCGGCACAGAACAAAGAACAGGAAGAAGCTTGGCCAGATTTCTGCAGAGCCATTTTCCGTTCACCATTTCGGGTAGGGAACAGAAAAGAGCCCCGGAGGTGGACGTGTTTAGTGAGAAAGTGTGCGTCGGTTTAGCCTCTTGTTTAAATACAGATCCGGAGTCAAGTTAGAAAATCAATTTGCATCAACCACAGACTACATAACATTTCACTTTGTACTTTTTCATTGCCATTTTCCAGCACACATCTGAACCTCTTTTCAGGAATTTGGACAAGAAAGAGTGAGCGAGACGGCATGTTGGGCAGTGGGTTAGCACTGCTGCCTCACAGCGCCGAGGACCCGGGTTCGATCCCGGCCCTGGGTCACTGTCCATGTGGAGTTTACACATTCTCCCCGTATCTGCGTGGGTTTCACCCCCCCACAACCCAAAGATGTACAGGGTAGGTGGATTGGCCACGCTAAATTGCCCCTTAATTGGAAAAAAAGGAGTGAGCTCCCAAGGCAACTAATCAGGCAACCAATTCCTTCAACATTTTATGTAAATGAAATATATGTTTTAAGCAGACAGATAGATGCCTCAATGATCAACTGTTGGAAGATTTTCTTTTAAAATTTAGAGTACCCAATTCATTTTTTCCAATTAAGGGGCAATTTAGTATGGCCAATCCACCTACCCTGCACATCTTTGGGTTGTGGGGGTGAAACCCACACAGACACGGGGAGAATGTGCAAACTCCACACAGACAGTGACCCAGAGCCGGGATCGAACCTGGGACCTCGGCACTGTGAGGCAGCAGGGCTAACCACTGAGCCACCGTGCTGCCCTATCTGTTGGAAGATTCTTGACTGGATCAAACAACCTTTATTTTGAATCTCCAATTTTTATAATAAATAAAACATGAAAATACACGTTCAAAGAAGTGGAATAATTTTTTTTATTCAAACACTCCGATGATTTTATCCTTGGGTTCCTCAGGAGTTTGCTCAGTGACAGTGTCCTGGGGATGAATCTTTCATTCCGATGAGGAATTCTGGAGGATTGGATTACTCTCTGAGTAAGAAAGTGAAGACTACAAAGTTCGGAAGCTATTCAGGGGACACTTTAATTCTTAATTGTCGGTTTCTGTGGATATAAGTCTCTGCTCCCTATCCCCCGCCCCACACTACTCCATCCCCGTGTCCCTGTGACAATTTGTGATCTACTTAAGCTTCAGTCTCCTTGGCAATGAAGGCCCTGCATTGCACTCTGGGATAACCCTGCAAACACCTAGCGAGAGACAACAATAAACCAAGAGCTAAACTTTGCTCATCATTAAATGCGATAAATAAGTGTCAATCTCAAAGGAAGTGTTACATGCTTAAGTGAGCCTAAATGCCTTTTATAACGAGTTATCTCAGGACTGTTAATACCCAGGGCAGCATGGTGGCGCAGTGGTTAGCCCTGCTGCCTCACGGCGCTGAGGTCCCAGGTTCAATCCCGGCTCTGAGTCGCTGTCTGTGTGGAGTTTGCACATTCTCCCCGTGTCTGCGTGGGTTTCACCCCCACAACCCAAAGATGTGCAGGTTCGTTGGATTGGCCATGCTAAATTGCCTCTTAATTGGAAAAAATGAATTGGGTACTCTAAATTTGAAAAACAAAAAGGAATGTTAATACCCGTTGTTTTGGCTTTCTCTTCTAAATGTCAAGCTTCCTCACAGTCTAATCCCTCACCTTGTGCATCGCAGAATCACAGAATTTACAGTAAAGAAGGGGGCCATTCAGCCCATCGAGTCTGCACCAGTAAACCCACCTAACCTTTTTGGGCACTAAGGGCAATTGATCATGGCCAATCCACTTAACCTGCACATCTTTGGACTGTGGGAGGAAACCGGAGCACCCGGAGGAAACCCACGCACACACGGGGAGAACGTGCAGACTCCGCACAGACAGTGACCCAGCGGGGAATCGAACCAGGGACTCTGGAGCTGTGAAGCAATTGTGCTAACCGCTATGCTACCGTGCTGCATCAGCTGCGCTAGTGAATGTTACCTGCTATTCATCCAGCAAAGGCATCACAGCAGTGACACACTTGTTTTCACCCTGGCATTCCCATGCCCACCTCCTCGCGATTAGCAGCGGCAATGTCTCCGGGTGCCTGACAGGCTCAGGGATTTGAACACTGCCAGGAAATTTCCCAAATTTCTAACTTGCCATCTAGCCATCCATGGAAATACTGACCCTGGCTGATGCTTTGCCCATCACGACACAGACAAGGGTGCTGAGGCCAATTCTAACAATCCTATTGCCTGCATGGTTAAAGTCAGTGAACTCAGACTAGGGAAATGGAAGCTCGTGTGTGCCCCCCCCCCCCCCCAAGGGGGTATCAGTTACGGTTCAGTAATCAGAGGGTTGTAGGTTCAAGTCTCACCCCAGGGCTTGAGCACAAAAATCCCAGCTGACACTCTCGAGTTGTTGGAGATTCTATCTTTCAGGTAAGCGAAGATTCTACCTGCTCCCCTCGAAGATCCCGTGACACTCCTTCGAAGAAGGGGGATCAGAGTTATCCCTTGTGGCTGGCCAACATTTATCTCTTAATCGGTTTGTGATGTTTATTATCACATTATGGATCTTGCTGTGTTCAAATTGGCTGCTGCGTTTCCTACGATACAACATCGACTACACTTCAAAACGGATGTCATTGGCTGTGAAGATTTTTTTGAAGACGTTCTGTGGTTGGGACGGTGCTGTAGAATTGTGCGGGATTCTCCGTCAGCAACAGCTCACTCACGCCCACGGATTTCCAGAGGCCGTAGGGGTGGCCACAATGGCAAACCCCATCGGGGCTGTCGGGACGGAGAATCCCACATCCGGCAGGTGCACACCGCGTCGAGCCGGAGAACGCGGCTGACGGGGAATCTTGCCCATGGTCTTTTTAATTTTAGGACCACAATTGGTCTCTAATTAAAAAGAAAAAAAATACAGGACCATGGGGAGAGCACAGAGGAAGAGTGGAACTAATTTGATTGTTTTTTTCTAAGGGCTAGTATAAATATGATGGGCTGAATGCTGTCCTTCGGTGCAATCTGATTCGAAAGCGACAGCCTGGTGATGTCGGAGAATTAAAAGAGTGATAGTTTAAAAATAATTTGACAAGGGTGTTCAGGCAAAGTCCAGACATTAAGTCCTGGAGTTTAGTAACCTCAAGTGATTGACGAGCTGCATCATTGCTACTTCAGACATACTCTGGAAGAGTTTGTCTGCCACAGTAATAATCTGCCGTACGCGTCGGCTAATTTGGTTTCATTTTGAAGGTACTGCGTTGAATTAATGCCTGCAGCAACTTCCAAAAAAAGATTTCAAAGTTAAAACCCTGTCTCCAAATACGACTGTTCTCCATTCAACGGAATTTTCCACACTGGCACTCGATTGATCACATCAATCATTTTTACTGGACAAATGCGACTCATTTTGACAGATCTATCCCTTTAGGTTCCTTGGAAACCTAACTCACTCTTGCTGGTTATAAATCTCATTCCCAAGATTTCACCGGATTTGTTCTTCACTCAATCCCAGGTCAAAGGCCCTAATTTCCATGAAGCAGCAGGGACAACGTGGACTATTTTAATATAAAGAGCTAAAATAAATGCAAATTACTGCTGGAATCTGAAACAAAAAAATACTGGACAATCCCAGCAGGCCTGTCAGCATCTGTGGAGACAGAAAACAAAGCTAATGTTTCGACAAAGCTTTGACAAAGAGTCATCCAGACTCGAATCGTTAACTCCCTTCTCTCTCCATGGATGCTGTCAGGCCTGCTGGGATGGAATCTTTTCATGATTCCTGCTCTAAGGTGAAATTCCTTTTGGGATGGTTGACTCTGGCTGAAACCTGTTATAGTCCCAATGTTTCTGCCCCACAGGGAATCTTTCCCGGAGATCTCTGCGCTCCTCTGATCCCGGCCTCTTGAACATCCCCGATTCCCATCGCTCCACCATTGGCGTCCGTGCCTTCAGCTCCCGCGCTCCAAGCTTTAGAATTCCCTCCCGAAACCTCTCTACCTCTTTCTCTCCTTCTATAAGACGCTCTTCAAAACCAACTTCTTTCTTGGACATCTGCCCGAACATCTTGTGTGGCACCGGTGTCAAATGTTGTTTGGCAATACGCCAGTGAAGCACCTCGAGACATTGTCGCGACGTGAAAGGCGCCATATCAATGAAGGTTATTGCTGCGAGCATCCTAGATCAGTAAAACCCTGCTAAGTGGCTAAAACGGGATTGAGGGGGGATTTGATAGAGGTGAGCAAGGTTATGACGGGTTTACATAAAGTAGACAAAGAAAAGCTGTTCCCAATGGCTGATTGGACATGGACCAGTGGACACCAATTTAAGATTTTGGGCAGGAGCTATGAGGGGGTGGGGGGAGATAGAAGGAGGAATTGTTTTCCTCAGTGAGCAGTAACGAGCTGGATCTCGCTCCCTACGAGGGGGGTGGAAACGGAGAGGGTGAATGATTTCAAAAGGACATCGGATGGGCGTTCCGAGGGAAATAAATTTACCGGGATACGGCCCTCGAGCGGGGGAATGGGACTGGCTGGATAGCCAGCATGGGTTTGATGGACTGAATGGCCTTCTTCTGTGCTTTTAATGACTCTCTGACTATTTATACAGACAAGCTGAACACTCACTGGTGAAACCAGATCGTGCGCCGCAGGCTGAATTGCTGACAATACCAGAACAAGCCGGGGGGGGGGGGGGGGGGGGGGGGGGGGGGGGATGGGGGGGGGGGGGGTGAGGGGGGTACATCAATAGAAAATGGTGACTAATAAATCCAGTCGGGAATTGAGGAGAAACTTTCCAGAGAGAGGTGACAATGTGGAACAACAATCACAGGGAGGGGCCTAGAGAAACACACCCACGGAGAAGGTGCAACTGATGGTTGGGAGAAGGCTTGTGTGGGGCATTAACATTAGCGAGGATCAGTTGGGTCAAATGGCCTGTTTCTGTGCAGTAAATGCTTTGCAATGCTCTGGAAGACTGGAAATTGAGTCTGGAATCTCCCTGGCCTGCGTGTGTCAACATTAAACCACACGGTGCACTGACTCGCCAATGTTGCATGTCCTGAGGATTTGCGATATGAATGCAGCGTCTTCCTTGCACATGTCCTTCACGGCTCAGAGAGAGAGTGAAGTCTATGTGCTGACTCCCCGTGTTCCCATTGGTAAAATATACCCAGACTGTAGGATTCTGGTCCCTTTTTCATCCAAGGGTCGCTGGGGTTCAAGTCCCACTCCACAGACTCTCGCCCCATGGTACCCCAATACAGTACACTGCTGCACAGACTCTCGCCCCATGGTACCCCAATACAGTACACTGCTGCACAGACTCTCGCCCCATGGTACCCCAATACAGTACACTGCTGCACAGACTCTCGCCCCATGGTACCCCAATACAGTACACTGAGCACAGACTCTCGCCCCATGGTACCCCAATACAGTACACTGCTGCACAGACTCTCGCCCCATGGTACCCCAATACAGTACCCTGCTGCACAGACTCTCGCCCCATGGTACCCCAATACAGTACACTGAGCACAGACTCTCGCCCCATGGTACCCCAATACAGTACACTGCTGCACAGACTCTCGCCCCATGGTACCCCAATACAGTACACTGCTGCACAGACTCTCGCCCCATGGTACCCCAATACCGTACACTGCTGCACAGACTCTCGCCCCATGGTACCCCAATACAGTACCCTGCTGCACAGACTCTCGCCCCATGGTACCCCAATACAGTACACTGCTGCACAGACTCTCGCCCCATGGTACCCCAATACAGTACACTGAGCACAGACTCTCGCCCCATGGTACCCCAATACAGTACCCTGCTGCACAGACTCTCGCCCCATGGTACCCCAATACAGTACCCTGCTGCACAGACTCTCGCCCCATGGTACCCCAATACAGTACACTGAGCACAGACTCTCGCCCCATGGTACCCCAATACAGTACCCTGCTGCACAGACTCTCGCCCCATGGTACCCCAATACAGTACCCTGCTGCACAGACTCTCGCCCCATGGTACCCCAATACAGTACCCTGCTGCACAGACTCTCGCCCCATGGTACCCCAATACAGTACACTGCTGCACAGACTCTCGCCCCATGGTACCCCAATACAGTACACTGCTGCACAGACTCTCGCCCCATGGTACCCCAATACAGTACCCTGCTGCACAGACTCTCGCCCCATGGTACCCCAATACAGTACCCTGCTGCACAGACTCTCGCCCCATGGTACCCCAATACAGTACACTGCTGCACAGACTCTCGCCCCATGGTACCCCAATACAGTACACTGCTGCACAGACCCTCGCCCCATGGTACCCCAATACAGTACACTGCTGCACAGACTCTCGCCCCATGGTACCCCAATACAGTACACTGCTGCACAGACTCTCGCCCCATGGTACCCCAATACAGTACCCTGCTGCACAGACTCTCGCCCCATGGTACCCCAATACAGTACACTGCTGCACAGACTCTCGCCCCATGGTACCCCAATACAGTACACTGAGCACAGACTCTCGCCCCATGGTACCCCAATACAGTACCCTGCTGCACAGACTCTCGCCCCATGGTACCCCAATACAGTACCCTGCTGCACAGACTCTCGCCCCATGGTACCCCAATACAGTACCCTGCTGCACAGACTCTCGCCCCATGGTACCCCAATACAGTACCCTGCTGCACAGACTCTCGCCCCATGGTACCCCAATACAGTACACTGCTGCACAGACTCTCGCCCCATGGTACCCCAATACCGTACACTGCTGCACAGACTCTCGCCCCATGGTACCCCAATACAGTACCCTGCTGCACAGACTCTCGCCCCATGGTACCCCAATACAGTACACTGCTGCACAGACTCTCGCCCCATGGTACCCCAATACAGTACACTGAGCACAGACTCTCGCCCCATGGTACCCCAATACAGTACCCTGCTGCACAGACTCTCGCCCCATGGTACCCCAATACAGTACCCTGCTGCACAGACTCTCGCCCCATGGTACCCCAATACAGTACACTGAGCACAGACTCTCGCCCCATGGTACCCCAATACAGTACCCTGCTGCACAGACTCTCGCCCCATGGTACCCCAATACAGTACACTGCTGCACAGACTCTCGCCCCATGGTACCCCAATACAGTACCCTGCTGCACAGACTCTCGCCCCATGGTACCCCAATACAGTACACTGCTGCACAGACTCTCGCCCCATGGTACCCCAATACAGTACACTGAGCACAGACTCTCGCCCCATGGTACCCCAATACAGTACCCTGCTGCACAGACTCTCGCCCCATGGTACCCCAATACAGTACCCTGCTGCACAGACTCTCGCCCCATGGTACCCCAATACAGTACACTGAGCACAGACTCTCGCCCCATGGTACCCCAATACAGTACCCTGCTGCACAGACTCTCGCCCCATGGTACCCCAATACAGTACACTGCTGCACAGACTCTCGCCCCATGGTACCCCAATACAGTACACTGAGCACAGACTCTCGCCCCATGGTACCCCAATACAGTACACTGCTGCACAGACTCTCGCCCCATGGTACCCCAATACAGTACACTGCTGCACAGACTCTCGCCCCATGGTACCCCAATACAGTACACTGCTGCACAGACTCTCGCCCCATGGTACCCCAATACAGTACACTGCTGCACAGACTCTCGCCCCATGGTACCCCAATACAGTACCCTGCTGCACAGACTCTCGCCCCATGGTACCCCAATACAGTACACTGCTGCACAGACTCTCGCCCCATGGTACCCCAATACAGTACCCTGCTGCACAGACTCTCGCCCCATGGTACCCCAATACAGTACACTGAGCACAGACTCTCGCCCCATGGTACCCCAATACAGTACACTGCTGCACAGACTCTCGCCCCATGGTACCCCAATACAGTACCCTGCTGCACAGACTCTCGCCCCATGGTACCCCAATACAGTACCCTGCTGCACAGACTCTCGCCCCATGGTACCCCAATACAGTACCCTGCTGCACAGACTCTCGCCCCATGGTACCCCAATACAGTACACTGCTGCACAGACTCTCGCCCCATGGTACCCCAATACAGTACCCAGCTGCACAGACTCTCGCCCCATGGTACCCCAATACAGTACACTGCTGCACAGACTCTCGCCCCATGGTACCCCAATACAGTACACTGAGCACAGACTCTCGCCCCATGGTACCCCAATACAGTACACTGAGCACAGACTCTCGCCCCATGGTACCCCAATACAGTACACTGCTGCACAGACTCTCGCCCCATGGTACCCCAATACAGTACCCTGCTGCACAGACTCTCGCCCCATGGTACCCCAATACAGTACACTGCTGCACAGACTCTCGCCCCATGGTACCCCAATACAGTACCCTGCTGCACAGACTCTCGCCCCATGGTACCCCAATACAGTACCCTGCTGCACAGACTCTCGCCCCATGGTACCCCAATACAGTACACTGCTGCACAGACTCTCGCCCCATGGTACCCCAATACAGTACCCTGCTGCACAGACTCTCGCCCCATGGTACCCCAATACAGTACACTGCTGCACAGACTCTCGCCCCATGGTACCCCAATACAGTACACTGCTGCACAGACTCTCGCCCCATGGTACCCCAATACAGTACACTGCTGCACAGACTCTCGCCCCATGGTACCCCAATACAGTACACTGCTGCACAGACTCTCGCCCCATGGTACCCCAATACAGTACCCTGCTGCACAGACTCTCGCCCCATGGTACCCCAATACAGTACACTGCTGCACAGACTCTCGCCCCATGGTACCCCAATACAGTACACTGAGCACAGACTCTCGCCCCATGGTACCCCAATACAGTACCCTGCTGCACAGACTCTCGCCCCATGGTACCCCAATACAGTACCCTGAGCACAGACTCTCGCCCCATGGTACCCCAATACAGTACACTGCTGCACAGACTCTCGCCCCATGGTACCCCAATACAGTACACTGCTGCACAGACTCTCGCCCCATGGTACCCCAATACAGTACCCTGCTGCACAGACTCTCGCCCCATGGTACCCCAATACAGTACCCTGCTGCACAGACTCTCGCCCCATGGTACCCCAATACAGTACACTGCTGCACAGACTCTCGCCCCATGGTACCCCAATACAGTACACTGCTGCACAGACTCTCGCCCCATGGTACCCCAATACAGTACCCTGCTGCACAGACTCTCGCCCCATGGTACCCCAATACAGTACACTGCTGCACAGACTCTCGCCCCATGGTACCCCAATACAGTACACTGAGCACAGACTCTCGCCCCATGGTACCCCCAATACAGTACACTGCTGCACAGACTCTCGCCCCATGGTACCCCAATACAGTACACTGCTGCACAGACTCTCGCCCCATGGTACCCCCAATACAGTACACTGCTGCACAGACTCTCGCCCCATGGTACCCCAATACAGTACACTGCTGCACAGACTCTCGCCCCATGGTACCCCAATACAGTACCCTGCCGCACAGACTCTCGCCCCATGGTACCCCAATACAGTACACTGCTGCACAGACTCTCGCCCCATGGTACCCCAATACAGTACCCTGCTGCACAGACTCTCGCCCCATGGTACCCCAATACAGTACACTGCTGCACAGACTCTCGCCCCATGGTACCCCAATACAGTACACTGCTGCACAGACTCTCGCCCCATGGTACCCCAATACAGTACACTGAGCACAGACTCTCGCCCCATGGTACCCCAATACAGTACACTGCTGCACAGACTCTCGCCCCATGGTACCCCAATACAGTACACTGCTGCACAGACTCTCGCCCCATGGTACCCCAATACAGTACCCTGCTGCACAGACTCTCGCCCCATGGTACCCCAATACAGTACACTGCTGCACAGACTCTCGCCCCATGGTACCCCAATACAGTACACTGAGCACAGACTCTCGCCCCATGGTACCCCAATACAGTACACTGCTGCACAGACTCTCGCCCCATGGTACCCCAATACAGTACACTGCTGCACAGACTCTCGCCCCATGGTACCCCAATACAGTACACTGCTGCACAGACTCTCGCCCCATGGTACCCCAATACAGTACACTGCTGCACAGACTCTCGCCCCATGGTACCCCAATACAGTACACTGCTGCACAGACTCTCGCCCCATGGTACCCCAATACAGTACCCTCCTGCACAGCCCCTCGCCCCATGGTACCCCAATACAGTACCCTGCTGCACAGACTCTCGCCCCATGGTACCCCAATACAGTACACTGCTGCACAGACTCTCGCCCCATGGTACCCCAATACAGTACACTGCTGCACAGACTCTCGCCCCATGGTACCCCAATACAGTACACTGAGCACAGACTCTCGCCCCATGGTACCCCAATACAGTACACTGCTGCACAGACTCTCGCCCCATGGTACCCCAATACAGTTACTGCTGCACAGACTCTCGCCCCATGGTACCCCAATACAGTACACTGCTGCACAGACTCTCGCCCCATGGTACCCCAATACAGTACACTGCTGCACAGACTCTCGCCCCATGGTACCCCAATACAGTACACTGCTGCACAGACTCTCGCCCCATGGTACCCCAATACAGTACCCTGCTGCACAGACTCTCGCCCCATGGTACCCCAATACAGTACACTGCTGCACAGACTCTCGCCCCATGGTACCCCAATACAGTACACTGCTGCACAGACTCTCGCCCCATGGCACCCCAATACAGTACACTGCTGGGATATTGAGGCCCCATCGACCCTCTCAGCTGTGCACAAATTCACCGCCACGTTTCCTGCGTAAAAGAACTGCAGTTCTAAAACACTTCAGTGCTTTGGGATGTCAAGGGGGCTATATAAATGCAGGATTCCCCTGTGGGAAGCAAAGAGAGCTGCATGCATGGTGCAGAAGGTATTCTTAAACGGCAACACAATTGATTGAATAATGTCCTGTGACAAGCAGCAGGTAAAAATCAGTGCAGATTCGCGTTAGGAAATGCCGGCTTTCTGCTTTGCAATGCAGTAGAATTCCTACAGGATTTGTCTGGGATTGATTCCAGAAACTGCCATGTGTCGCTCAAATGAAATGTTACCAGCGGGAGCAGCTGTTATCATCCGCTCTGTTCTGTAGCAAGCCCCACATCTCATTGAAATCAATGTAAGACCACATTGCATTAAGTCTACAGCACAGAAACAGGACATTCGGCCCATCTGCCCCATGTTGGTATTTATGCTCCACATAAGCTGCCCCCCCCCCCCCCCCCCCCCACATCTTATCTTGTCTGTGGAGTTGTTGGCGATACCCCAGTGGGCACACAAGTCGAAGGTTTGCCCTTGGCGATACCCCGGTGGACACTGGGGGTGGGATTCTCTCACCCCGTGGCCGGACCGGAGAATCGCTGGGACCAGCGCAAATCGTGCCACGCTGCCGGTCCGCCGATTCTCCGGAGACCGAAGAACCGCCGGCATTCGCTGCTGGCGCGACGCCGGTTTGGGGCTGCTCTACAGGGCCCCCTCCTGCAATTCTCGGTCCGGGATGGGCCGAGCGGCCACGCTAAAAAATCCGAGACCCGCCGGCGCCTGCTCTCACCCGGCGGGATCTCAGTGTGGATGCATCTGGGGGCGGCCTGATGGGGGGGGGGGGGGGGGTCTGACCCCGGAGGAGGCCTTCCGCTGTGGCCTGGCCCGCGATCAGGGCCTACCGATCGTTGGGCGTTCTCTCGGGCTGGGGGCCTCTTTTGTTCCGCGCCGGCCCCTGTAGCCCTATGCCATGTTGCGTCGGGGCTGGCGCGGAGAAGGGAGCCACTGCGCATGCGCGGCAATCGCGCCTGTCCCACTGCGCATGCGCGGCAATCGCGCCTGTCCCACTGCGCATGCGCGGCAATCACTCCGGTCCCACTGCGCATGCGCAGACCGGCGGTACGGGTGCCAGATCAGGCGACCAATCATGTTGCTTTGACCCACAGACCCAGCACTGATAGGTGTCCCACTCCGGGTCTCCCAGTGAAGTTCAAATCCTATGGGCCTGTCCAAGGCAGCATCAACCAAATCCTTTCCAAATTTAAAGCTTTTTCTCGAGAATGTAGAGGTGGTTAAAAAATTGTTCGGAGCATTTAGCCCCTTGAGCCTGCTGCACTTTTCGGAGATTGTGGCTGATTCGTATCTAAATTCCATCAACCTGCCTTGACTTCAATTTCCTTAATTTCCTCACATCTCTCAATCTCGGTTTTGGAATTTTTAGTTGGTCTTCCGACCTTAGCGTTTTTGGAGGAGAGTTTTAGATTTCCATTGCCCTTTTCGTGACGATGTGCTTCCAGGACATCACCCCAGAATGGGCTGGCTCTAATTTTAAGGTTATGTATCCTTGCTCTGGACTTCCCCCCCTTGTCAGAGGAAATGGTTTCATCCTATTGACCTTTGAACTCAGTTACTGCTTTCTAAAGGAGTCAAGCAGCCAAGAGAGCCGCCAAAACATCTTAGATTCACCCTTTTGGGGCGGGGGGGGGGGGGGGGGGGGGGGGGGGGGGGGGGGGGGGGACTGGGTCGGCGTGGGCACAAATTCACAGAGATAATCGTGAGTTTAAACGCACTTTCAACATCGATCAAAAGAAGACCCATGCAAACGTGGGGAGAATGTGCAAACTCCACACGGACAGTGACCCAGAATCGAACCTGGGACCTCGGCGCCGTGAGGCAGCAATGCTAACCACTGCGCCACCGCGCTGCCAAACATTTGTCACAGGAATGAGAGAGTTTTAGAAAGTGAAAATAAAATGGCACAATCTTATTGAAAGTTGAGCTACAAAGCACTGGTCAGTTGAACTGATTGGTGCCATTTCAGTGGAAGCTTCTGTGGTTACTTCGTGTTTGTACGGCGGGGGTCGGGGGGGTGAAGGTCAGGGGGGGTCGGGGGGGGGGGAAACTTTGCCATGGCATCTCTGTAACTGCATAAAGCAAACACTGAATTCGATCAATAGCAGACTGGGGTTAGGGAGGATGGTGAGAGGGAGCGTCGAAGTACTCACAAAGACTTTCTCCATTCTAGTTTACGCTGTCAATTCTAATTATTAGCATGGGGCAGCACGGTGGCTCAGTGGTTAGCACTGCTGCCTCACAGCGCTGAGGTCCCAGGTTCAATCCCAGCCCCGGGTCACTGTCTGTGTGGAGTTTGCACATTCTCCCCGTGTCTGTGTGGGTCTCACCACCACAACCCAAAGATGTGCAGGGTAGGTGGATTGGCCACGCTAAATTGCCCCTTAATTGGAAAAAAAATAATTGGGTATTCTAAATTTGGCAATTAAAAAAAAAATTCTAATTATTAGCAGTACCCCCTCAATGATGCAGGTTTAGCTCTGGAAGCAACAGCAATACAGCTGTTCAATCCTGAGCACCACATTTCAGGAAGGATGAGAAGGCATTGGCGTGGGTACAGAGGAGATTGACAAGTTTGTCCCAACGATGAGGAACTCCAGTTGATGTGGAGAGACTGGCGATTGTTCTCCTTCGAGCTGAGAGGGTTAATGGGGGGGGAAGAGTTATTAGAGGTGTTTGAGGGGTTTAGATAAGAGTAAATGAGGAGAAACTGCCTACAATGACAGGAGGGTCGGCGACCAGAGGGTCACTGATTGGAGAGAATTTGCAGAAGGACCAGAATGGAGCTGAGATTTTGTTTTTAATGCAATATGTTTTTACCATCTGGAGTCACTGAACGGGCAGTGGAAGGAGATTCAGTCGTAACTATCAAAAAGGAATTGGATAAATACCTGAAGGTGAAAATCGCTGGGCAAGAGTGGAGAAGTGGGACTGATTGGAGAGTTCTGTCAAAGAGCAACACAAAAATGATGGCCTCTTTCTGTGCTGTGAGATTCCAAATAGACGAGGAGGAAGATCCGATGTTTGATCTCTCGTCAGAACAGAGTCAACTCTTCTAAGCTGATGCTACGGTAGGAGTTAAATTAGACCATGTGCTCATGGTCTAAATTCAGACACAAAAAGTGGTCACCAAGGCAAGCAAGGTGGGAGGCGGCGAGCGTGGCTCTAGAAATGTACAGCAATCAGGAGAGGAGGAGAGATAGAAAACTGAGTGATTGCAGCTTCCATTCACCCAACAGAGAAGAGCAGTGGGCTCAGAGATAACACCTTTTCATTTATCGGTCTGACCTGAAGCTACAGCTGTCCATTCCCTCCTCAAATTCTGATTTGGACTGGTTCTAGCAAGTCTCCCTTTTATGGTGGCACAGTGGCACAGTGGTTAGCACTATTGCCTCACAGTGCCGAGGTCCCAGGTTCGATCCTGGCCCTGGGTCACTGTCCGTGTGGAGTTTGCACATTCTCCCCGTGTTTGTGTGGGTTTCACCCCCACAACCCAAAGATGTGCAGGGTAGGTGGATTGGCCACGCTAAATTGCCTCTTAATTGGAAAAAATGAATTGGGTACTCTAAATTTATTTTGAAAAGCCTCCCTTTTATATTACAGCATCTGGAGTTGCTTGCTTTGTGTTTCACTGAAAAGATTAACCTTTAAATGATACGAAAGGGATTACATTTTTGCACAGGGAAAGAAAATTCTGCTTTTAAAAAAAGTCAAAGACAATCCTAACTCTGTGAGCCACTTATCCTCAAGTGTTGTGTCTCCCTCACTATCTCACCGTTCGATTTCAGACGGCAGGAACCCTATCACCTTGTGCGGCTCAATTCCAACTGGTTTGTTACACAGTCAATCAAATATTTTTACATGTATCCAAAGTTAGGCATGGGTCCCATTGTTTGGCACAGAACTCAGGTGGGCGAGGGAAGGCATTGTCAAACTCAGGGGCGTGACCCGACGTGCAGGTTAGGAGGATTGGCCATGATAAATTGCCCTTAGTGTCCAAAAAGGTTAATTGGGGTTACTGGGTGAAGGGGATGAAAATGATGGGGTGGAGGAGGCGTGTGCTTGAGTGGGATGCTTTTTCCAAGTGCCGGTGCAGACTCGATGGGCCGAATGGCCTCCTTCTGCACTGTAAATTCTATGAAAACCTGAGGCTGGACTTACCATCTTCACTGACATCCCAAAAGCAAAAACGGCTCTCGGAGTAACATACAGGAAAGGGTAAATCTGTCACAACGCACTGAGCAGTGGGAGAGGATTTATTACAAACTTGGCATGAGAATGGCTAGAGATGTGAGTATGGGATCAATTTCCCCTGTTTCGGAATGTCCCTCAGCCATAATTACACCGGATTCACTCGAGTTAGATTCCAACAGCTGTTTCCATTCAAATACGCTTACATTGGGAGTTCTCCACGTCACTGATAGAGAGAGCAACAAACTTACCAGGGGAGAAAAAAGGTAAGTCAGCAGCTGCTGACAGGGATTATTCCAAACTGACTTGACCCTCCTTCAATGACAGGGACCCAGTTGGAACTTAACAGTGAGGTGACATCGCACTGTCAGTTACCAACTCTGCTTGCACTTATTCCTGGAGATTTCTTCACATGACGCCTCATCTCCAACTGCCCCATCAGGTCAAATAGCTCGTTTCATCCCCCATCTCCATTACTCAAAGCTAATTAACAACAATGCTGAACTAAACATTTTAAATAACATTTTTCTGAATTTTTCTCCTGGGTTTTTTTCCACGTTTCCCAGGATCTCAATCGTTAATTTCTGAAGGGTTGGCACCCTCTATATCGCATTGAAAAAGAATATCTAGTGGATCCACAGTTGCCATCACAGATTGCAATTCTGCCAGTTACTATCCAAGGCCAGTGCCCACCTTGAACTATGCCACCCAGCTGAGGTTAAC
>NC_052173.1:18388025-18495525 GCF_902713615.1 Scyliorhinus canicula
ATCCCCTACTAACTGCCCTTCTCTCTCTCAGACCTGGGAAGGGAGAGAGAGAAATCTTCACCTACAATAAATCTACAATATTGCTGCTTTACAAATCGAGTGTAAAATGGTACATTCCTGTAATGCAATTCTTCACGTTTGAATTTTTTTTTAAAACAGCTGATATTGTTTTGCATGAACTTAAACCTACTTTTCACGTTCCCATTTAACAGAGAGAAAGAGTTCTGCATTCTAATGAGAAATAATTGCAGTACTAATTTGGGGCTGTTTGTGTCCATGACAGTCCCTGTGTGCCTGTCTCGGAACAAGTGATTCTGCCGGAGTGGGGTTGAATCAAATAATCTACCTCTTAAAGAACGTGTTAACAGTTCTCCAATAATAGTTTCTTTCACTTATCAAATATTATTGCTGGTTGGAAACTGAGCTTTAGTCTTGACTCCAGCTTATGTTTCTGTAATAATCCACGGGAGGCAGGAGTTCCGTCACCACACCAATATTTATTTACAATAACGATATTACAGGAGCAGCTACAAACAGTGCTGCTAGCAGTCCAGTCAACTTTAGACTCGCTCACAAAGCCTACACAGGTGCTTATATGGCCCCCCTCAATGAGCTATCATTGAGGGAGCTCATACTCCAATTGGCCAACCAGTAAAGCCAATTGGAGTTCATTACACCCCTCCCCCCCAAGGTCCGAGGAATTCCTGCCAGCTGGCATTCCTCTGAGCTTCTTCCTGCTCCTCATGTCTGAGTCTGTCACCTCTGTGTCGTCCGCCGGGTCGTTCTCCGAAGTGGGCGGGGTGTACCTTATAGGCGCCCGTCTTTTCCTTGACGACCTCCTTGGAAGTTGTTCTTCCTCCTCCTTGCGGAGAGGTGTCGCGGCGACTTCGTCGAACGTGTCCATCTCCGACTCTGATGATTGGATGACGGGGTCTGGAGAAATTGCTCGGGGCTGGGTATCCTTTCCGTTTGGGCTATCCCAGCTTGAGGCGGTCCACTTTGCCTGCCTCCAGGTGTGGTTCCGCTGCCCTTATTTGGTCTAGGTGTTTCTTCAGCACCTTACCTCCTATCGAAACCTCATAGGGTATGGGCCCTGTTTGGGACTCTACCGTGCCTTTGACCCACGTTGGTCCATTCCCATAATTCTTGACCCAAACCGGTGCCCCCACCTGGAAATATCTCTGCTGCCGACTATTATCATACCCCCTGCATTGGTACTCCTCCTGTTGTTTCTCCACTTTCCCCGTTAAATTTGGGAAAAGGAGACTCAGCCTCGTTCACAGCCGCCTTCCCATTAAGAGTTCAGCTGGCGGTATGCCCATTGTGGAATGCGGTGTGGTCCTGTAATCAAACAGCCAGCGGGAGAGCTTTGTGTCCATTGATGCTGCCGGCTGCTTCTTGAGTCCCGCTTTAAGTGTCTGGACCGCTCTCTCTGCCAGGCCGTTGGTCGCTGGATGGTAAGGGGGCCGTTTTGATGTGACGGACTCCGTTTTCCTTCAGGAATTTTCCAAATTCCCCACTTGTGAATGCCGTTCCGTTGTCCGACACCAATACCTCCGGAAGTCCATGTGTTGCAAACGAGGCCCTGAGCTTTTCAATTGTCGATGCTGTGCTTGCCGTGTTTGCCCGGTGGACGTCCAACCATTTGGAGTGGGCGTCCACTATCACCAAAAACATTGAGCCCTTGAATGGGCCGGTGTGGTCAATATGCAGGCGGATCCACGGTCTGCCTGGCCATTCCCACAGGTGCAATGGTGCCGCAGGTGGCACTCTTTGCCCCTGTTGGCACTCCTGGCACCGACGTACCAAGGCTGCTATGTCTGTGTCTAATCCTGGACACCAAACGTAGCTTCGAGCTAGCATCTTCATTTTAGACACCCCTGGGTGTCCGTGATGTAACTCAGTTAAGATTGCCCGACGGCCCTGAGCTGGGACGATTACCCGGGCTCCCCATAATAGGATACCGTCTTCTACGGTTATTTGGTCCCTTCTGCTCCAGTATGGGTGCATCTGGGGCTCCACTGGTCTTTCCAGTTCTCCTGTTAGCAGTAAATGCTTCACCTTGGCTTAAACTGGGTCTTTTTGCGTCCACAACCGAATATGTTGTGCGTCTACTGGTAGGGTGTCCAAAAAATTTAGAGTCATTACTGTCTCCTCTACTTTTGGTATTTGCGGCGGAGTGTCCGGGAGGGGAAGTCTGCTCAAAGCATCTGCATTTGCTACTCGCATTCCCGGTCTGTGCTCTAGAACGTATCTATACGCCACCAGTAGCAATGCCCAGCGTTGGATTCTAGCTGATGCAATCGGGGGTATTGACTTGTCTTCTTTTAATAACCCTAATAACGGCTTATGGTCCGTCACTATGGTGAATTTCCGCCCGTACAGATACTGGTGAAATTTTTTTACTGCGAATATCACCGCCAGTCCTTCCTTCTCGATTTGGGCGTACTTCCTCTCAGCCATCGCCAAGGTCCTCGAAGCATAGGCTATTGGCTGTTCTTCCCCATTCCTTCCTCTATGGGCTAAGATGGCTCCCACCCCGTAGGGGGATGCATCACAAGTGACCACCAACTCCTTCCTTGGGTCATAATGCTCTAGGACATTTTCGGATGACAGCTGTTCCTTAATGTCCCTAAATGCTCGGTTTTGGCGGGTGGACCATTTCCATCCTTGCCCCTTTTTTAGTAGCTGGTGGAGGGGTTCTAGGATGGATGCCCTATTATCAATAAATTTGCCATAATAGGTTACCAACCCTAGAAATGATCGTAGCTCCTGGACCGTGGTGGGAGCTGGGGCTTCTTTTATTGCCCATACTCTGTCTTCTAATGGGTGTAAGCCTGACTCATCCCAGGTACGTCACTTGTGGGGCCAGAAAAACACATTTTTCTCTTTTAAGCCATGCGCCTGCCTTTGCGAAACGCCTGAGCACTTCCTCCAGGTTCCTTAAGTGTTCCCTGTTTGTCCTACCCGTGATTAAGACATCGGCCAAATAAATCGCCACCTGCGGTAGTCCCTGCAGAATATTTTCCATCGTACGCTGGAATATAGCGCAGGCTGATGACACTCCAAAAGGTAGCCTAGTATAACGAAAAAGGCCCTTCAGGGTGTTGATCGTAGCGAACTTCTGGGAGCCCTTGTCCAGTTTTAACTGCAGGTAGGCGTGGCTCATGTCCAGTTTCGTGAACAAAAGCCCACCTGCCAATTTGGCATATAGGTCGTCTATTTTCGGGATTGGGTATTTGTCCAGCAGTGCGTATTTGTTTACCGTCTGTTTGAAATCTCCACAGAGACGTATCGAGCCGTCTGGCTTCAAAATTGGTACCACCGGCGCTGCCCATTCCGAAAACTGTACTGGTCTGAAAATGCAGTCGCGCCGTAACCTTTCTATTTCATCATCTACTTTCTTCCGAAACGCGAAAGGTACCGGCCTGGCCTTACTAAATTTCTGAAGGGCTTCTGGGTCCATGTGCAAAGTTGCTTTGGCGCCTATGATTTCCCCCAAACCTCCCTGAAAGACCTCCGGGTATTTTTGGAGTACTCCACTCAACTGCCCGCTTCCACTCTGGAAAATTTTCATCCAATTTAATTTTAGGTCTTTCAGCCAGTTCCGTCCAATTAAGCTCGGTCCGGAGCCCTCTACTATCGTCAACGGTAATCTGAGCAATTGTTTCTCATATTCCACGTGCCTAGAACTTCCAGGGGTTCCCCCGTGTAGGTTTTAAGTTTCGTCGATGTTTTTGTTAGGATTAGTGCCTGGAGTCCATCTTTGATTTTTTAAAATGCTGCCACTCCAATTACTGATACAGCCGCCCCCGTGTCTATTTCCATTATTGTCGGCCAACCGTTCACCCGTGGGGCAATCTTGATAGGTTCTGCTTTCTTCATCGCAATATTATATAATTGTTCCCCTTCGGAGGAGGATGGGGCGTCTAGGTTGTGTACTTCCCTACGTCCCCACCTGCTATTCCTCTTTTGCCACCTCCTTCTAGGGTTTCTGTCGTTGTTACCCCACTCTGTCTGGTGCCAGAAACGGTCCTTCTCTGTTGGGGGAGCCTCAGCCGGTACTTCCCTCTGTCTCCAGTTAGTCCTAGCAGACTTGGGGGCAGTTCTGGGGTTTTCCTTTTTCCCTCTATTCCTCAGGCTTTTCCTGAGAGCGGCTATCTGGTAGCAGGACCCGTTGTGGTAGTCCCTCTCACAGGTATCTACCTCCATTGGCGTGCCCTGTAGTTCCTGCACCCCACTTGCTGCCTTTTCTAGGGCCAGTGCGAGCTGTAACGCCTGCCTGCAGTCTAGCTCCGTTTCCGCCAACAGGCGTTTCTGTATTGTGAGGTCGTTTATACCACACACTAACCGGTCCCGAAGCCTTTCATTTAGCGTCGGGCCGAACTCACATTTTTCCGCCAGCCTTCTCAGGCGGGTCAAGAAATTCGTGACTGACTCCCTGTCTTCCCGCTTCGCTGTGTAGAATCTGTACCTACGCAAAATGAGGGGTGGTTTTGGGTCGTAGTGCTCTTTCACCAATTCCGTTAATTCTGGGAAAGAATTCATGTCCAGCGCATCGGGATAAGTCAGACTACATATAATGGTGAAAGCTGAGGGTCCGCACGCTGACAGCAGGATAACCCGTCTCTTTTCGTCCGTAATTATATAATTGGCCCGGAAGAAGTAACACATTCTCTCCACATACTGGGACCAGTCCTCAATAGCCGGGTCGAATGCCTCTAACCTCCCAAAAAACAGCATTTTTGAAATCATTGGCTGGAAAGCACTCTGAGACATCCTGAGGTCATGATATTTCAGTCCAAGTCATTCTTTACCACTGTGAGGTGAAATGGGACTCCTGTCAATCAAAGTCTAATTTATGCCTTTACAATGCAGCCTATTTACCCAGAGATCAAAGTCTCTTCAAACAGTCTGCATGGGCCACAGCAGACAGGACTCCTGTCTGAAAATGCCACAAAGTCTACTGACAAAAGCGGGATTATTTGTCCAGCGAAATACAATAAGTGGAGGATAGAATTTTCATAGAATTTACAGTGCAGAAGGAGGCCATTCAGCCTATCGAGTCTGCACCGGCTCTTGGAAAGAGCACCCTACCCAAGGTCAACACCTCCACCCTATCCCCATAACCCAGTAACCCCACCCAACACTAAGGGCAATTTTGGACACTAAGGGCAATTTATCATGGCCAATCCACCTAACCTGCACATCTTTGGACTGTGGGAGGAAACCGGAGCACCCGGAGGAAACCCACGCAGACACGGGGAGGATGTGCAGACTCCACACAGACAGTGACCCAAGCCGGAATCGAACCTGGGACCCTGGCGCTGTGAAGCAATTGTGCTATCCACAATGCTACCGTGCTGCCCACAAATAGTTGACGAGAGAAATCTCGACCCAGTCATTTGTGGGCTCAAAGCATGATTACAGGGGAAATACCAAATCATCTCCATTCTGGACTCGTACATAACAGCCTAAAAACAACAGGGGCAGGGTTCTCCATTTCTGGGACTATGTCCCCATGCCATCGTGAAAACTGTGGCTTTTCACGCCAGAAAAACTGGCTTCAAAAGGCGCCATATTCAGGGGCTGAATCTCGCAGCTTTAGCTGCAGATACGGGCCCCCGCACTTCCGGGTCAGAGGTCGCGCATACGCACGGTGGCGGCCTCTAGTGGACTCAGACTGCGGAGCTGGACCGCCTAAATAGTGCCCCCGATCCACCGCGCGCCCAACCTTGACCTCCTGCCCAAAAATAGCCCGGTCCAAACCACGGCGAGTATCCCAAACGGCAGGACCACATTAGCAATACGCCGTCGGGACTTTGGCCGGTGCAGGAGCTGAGAACAGCAGGCCGGGCCTCTGACAATGAGAGCCTCGAATAAATCCAATCGGGGAATTCGAGAGAAACTTCATTCCCAAAAGAGTGACCTGGGAGTGCATGGGGTACACACGGACCGTAGCCATTCAAGATGGCATCTTCTCAAGGGCAATTAGGTATGGGCAATAAAGGGTTCGTTATGGGGGTTTGTTCTCATGGTTTTATGCTTATTTCTTTTTCTTGTTAATTTATTGTTTTTGTATTGGAGGGGAGGGTTACTGTTTTTCTCTCTTGTGATAAAATTTGTTGTTGAAAACTTGAATAAAAATTATTTCAAAAAAAGGTATGGGCAATAAATGCTGACCTCGTCACAGATGCCCACTGTAATAATCCAGGAAACACAAAGAAGAAGGCTAAATAGGTTTATTTTAACTCAAAAGTTAAAGCCGCTTCCACGACATACACCACTCCCAATCCTTGACTCTCGGAAGTCCGGGTCTGGGAGGAGTATTTAAAGGGCTCACTCACTAGTCCCGACTGGGAGGACCTCCACCAGCGACCACAGAAATTCGTACTCTACGAGCCCCACGGGGAGATCGTTTAGTGATCCCCCTGATCCTCGTGTCGGTTACCACACCTCTGTCGTGTTCTGTTGACTGGCCAAATTAAATGATAAACCTACAGAACATCTAATTTAAATAATTTATTATTTAACGACTATTTGATTAAGATAACTAAACTACTGAACTATTAACAGTAGAGCTACTGTAAAATACATCTGTCTCCAAGCACAATCTACTCCCAACTCCCAGAACCAGAGTCATGTGGTTGATTAACACTGCCATCGAGTGGTTGGAGGTTGTGCATAAACATTATATACAGAACTTTTTTTAAATTTAGAGTGCCCAATTCATTTAGCGTGACCAATCCACCTACTCTGCACATCTTTGGATTGAGGGGGTGAGACCCACGCAGACACGGGGAGAATGTTCAAACTCCACACGGACAGTGACCCAGAGCCGGGATCGAACCTGGGTCCTCGGCACCGTGAGGCAACAGTGCTATCCACTGCGCCACTGTGCGGCCCTCATTATATACATAACTGCATTTTGCATATCATCACAATCTCCATGAATTAAGTTTTTTTTTTAAATGTGGAACTCGCTCCCACAGAGTGTGACTGGGGTGAATAATAAAGTGCTGCATTTGAAGAGATGCTGGATGAGCACAGGGGAGAAAGAAAGATGCTGATTGGGTGATATGGCGTAGGGTGGGAAGAGACTTGTGTGGAGCATTAACACATGAACAGGGCAGCACGGTGGCCTAGTGATTAGCACAACCGCCTCACGGCGCTGAGGTCCCAGGTTCGATCCCGGCTCTGGGTCACTGTCCGTGTGGAGTTTGCACATTCTCCCCGTGTCTGCGTGGGTTTTGCCCCCACAACCCAAAGATGTGCAGAGTAGGTGGATTGGCCATGCTAAATTGCCCCTTAATTGGAAAAAATAATTGGGTACTCTAAATTTATTTAAAAAAAACACATGAACAGACTGGGCCAAATGATCAGTTCTGTAGATTCTATGTAATTCTCTGTTTTAAAGCCACCAGGGAGGAACAAAACTGCTGTAAACAGTCCACCAGCCTCCAATCCTCCTTGGGAAAACAATACCTGAAGATATATCTGAAAACAGATAAAGGTTGAGAGATGGTAGATTTAGAACTGAGGTGAGGAGGAACTACTTCCCGCAGAGGGTAGTGAGTTTGTGGAACTCGCTGCCCCATAGTGCGGTGGAGTCTGAGTCATTAAATGGTTTCAAGAAGGAGAGAGATATATTTCTGATTTAAACAAGGGTGAAAGGGATATGGGGGACAGGTAGGGATATGGCTTTGAGACCTGGAAAAGATCAGCCATGATCTGATTGGACGATGGAGCAGGCTTGAAGGGCTGAATTGCCGACTTCTGCTCCTAATTCCTATGTTCCTATGACCTGAACCAGAGCCCTAAGCTCTGGCATCCCCTCTCTCCCACCTCTCTGTCCCTCTCTACCTCTCTGATCTCCTTTCATAGAATTTACAGTGCTGAAGGAGGCCATTTGGCCCATCACGTCTGCACCGGCCCTTTCAAAGAGCACCCTACCCAAGCCCACACCTCCACCCTATTCCCGTAATCCAGTAACCCCACCTCACCGTTTTGGGACACTAAGGGGCAATTTAGCCTGGCCAATCCACCTAACCTGTCCATCTTTGGACTGTGGGAGGAAACCGGAGCACCCGGAGGAAACCCACGCACACACGGGGAGGATGTGCAGACTCCATACAGACAGTGACCCAAGCCGGGACTCAAACCTGGGACCCTGGCATTGTGAAGCAACAGTGCTAACCACTGTGCTGCCCCTTTAAGGCAGTTCCTTTGGTCACCAGTCTCAACATCTCCTTGTGTGGTTTGGCATCGCATTGTGACTGGCGGCATCCCTTGAGATGTTTTGCCACATCGAGGGGGGTGGGGGGGGGGCTATGTAAAGCCAAGTTGTTGTACACCAGCTACCCCAACACCACTGAGCTATGTGACAGAGATAGTACAAGGGGTTGCCCCACACTCCGAACTTGTACGGTTGCAAACAATTGATGGATGTGAATTCATTTCATCTGATTCCACTTTTTATTTTTGATCGTTGTGGCCTGGCAGCATGGAGGCACTGAATCTTTCCTCTTGGTAAGAGGAAGACTCTCTATCTTGTCACACACCAGCCTCTCGCCCCCTGCAGTCTGTGGGGGCAGTGTGTCTCTCTGACTCTTTTGATTCTGTCGGTTATTGAGCTCACAGTAAAATGGGGAGGGATGTAGGTCTATGCAGATTTAGCCACTCTCTTCCCCAGCCACTTCTGTCTGCTAATTGACAAAAATTGACAAATGTGGTTGTTTTGTTAACTGTTGAACAGTGAGGGGCCTCTGAGTCAGTTTGTGCATCACTAGTATTTCTTGCCGTTTGTCCGAATCCAGCGCTTATTTGCGTCACACAATGAGTTACTTTTTTAACTGCAATGACTGTACACAGCGCTCACATTCACTTGAATGTCTGGAACAATGACTTGCAGCTCACTGTTGTACAATGAAGGGCCCCAAGCTATCCTGTGGGTGTTTATATGAATCCGAGAGCAGCGATGTGACCTCTGACCCAATCCAACACGAGGATGAATGTGCAGTGGGCGGCCCCCCTCCAACACTGTTTTATCTCTCACGTCTCGCCATTCAGCTCTCAAATCTTCCACGTCACTTTTTTTATGTCGTCCTCCCCCGCCCTTGCCCACTTTCTCCTGAGGTAATCATTCTTGCGCTGGCACCGTGCCAATTTTCTGTTGGCCATACCTGCATGGCGTGGGGAGGGAGCGGGCATTCAGAGCCATTCCTCTGCTGTTTAACGGGGGAGGGTTCTTTTCTTTCTTTTTTAAAAATAAATTTAGAGTACCCAATTCATTTTTCCCAATTAAGGGGCAATTAAGCATGGCCAATCCACCTACCCTGCACATCTTTGGGTTGTGGGGGCGAAACCCACGCAGACACGGGGAGAATGTGCAAACTCCACACAGACAGTGACCCAGGGCCGGGATTGAACCCGGGACCTCAGTGCTGAATAATTTGAGGCCCTTCCCAGCCGTTTGCTTTCGAAGCATTTATTTTCAAGACCAAAATGTGACCGTTCCTTGGCTTTGATTGTCAATTGAAGCTACACTATAAGAAAGTTTAAATAAAGGATATTCTTGTTGTAGTTAATACAGAAAAAATCAGAACAAACATCCATTTGTTTTATGACAGTAAACATTTGGTAATTGGATTTGAAGGAAAACTGCAACATAAAACTGCTTTCATCTGATGCCTAACACAGGCCCTAAAATGTATTTATTTAAAAAAGCTCTTTGTGTTTTAAAATGTATATTTTTAAAGGCAAGCCATGTCTCAATTTGCCGCTGTCACCTTCTCATCACAGACACATCTTTTTTCAGGGCAGAGAATTCCAGATTTCTATCACCTTTGTGTGAAGACATTGGGCTGGATTTTCCGATTTTCAGGCTATGGCGCCGGCGTGGCGCTTTACAACCGAAAATTTGGCGCAAATTGGCCACCGATTCAGGTTTGCTGGGGGGCTAGCAGGCAGGCAGCATAGAGCACCCAGCTCTAGCTGCCGATACAGCTGGAGAATTGCCGGGTCCGTGGCCGCACATACACACGGCGGTGGCCGCGCAGTGCAACATGGCGCCGGCCGCGTGTGGAGCCAGCCTGCCAAATAGTGACCCCCTTTTGGCTGGCTCGCGACCCCTGGATCACCCCCCCCCCCCTCCCAACACTCTCCCCCCCGACTGTAGTGGCGCTAGACTGAGTCCGCTGCCACCATGCCACGTCCCCGACAGGTAATACCATGAGAGACCCACACAGTCGGGAACACGGCTGGTCAGGGGTGGAGCATCAGGGGGGGTGGGCCTCAGGCAATGTACGGAGTGCAGGGCACTCCTAGAGTATGCCACTTTGGAGGGGGCAGCGCATCGCGAAAGCGGCACCTCCCCCGATTCCGGCATGAACGTTGCTTCTCCGGCCGATCGTCAAACACGATATTGGCGTCAGCAACCAGAGAATCCCGCCCGTTATTCCTGACATCACCCTCTGAATGGGCTGGCTCCAATTTATGTTTTATACCCCCCCCCCCCCCCCTCTCTGTTCTGGACTCTCTCACAGAGGCAATAGTTTCTCTCTACCCTAGCAAATCCTTTCATTGTCTTAAACACCTCAATTAGATCATCCCCTAATCTTCGATACTCAAGGGAACACAGGCCCAGTCTGTGCAATTTGCCCTGGTAATTTGATTGTCTCCTGGGGAGAAGGGAACGGAATGGAGAGATTGGTCGGAAACGAGAAGGAAGCAGATGGAGCAGAGTTCAGAGAGGGAAGCATTTCATCTGGATGATCTCTGTTATGTGAATAAAATATTTACCAACCAAGGCACCAGACTAATTTTGTAAGAAACTTGCATTTCCCGAATCTGAAAGTTTACCCTTTTAAAAGACGACATTTCAATGACTAAGTACCAAACTGCATCTGGGGACAGATCAGAGGAACACTCATCGCACCACAAGATGATTTAAGTGGTGGTTGCCATGGAGACTGCAATAAAGTAACTACGCAGTATCACAGACAGATTGATTCATTGGCAGTGGCTCTTCCTAGTTTGGACAAGATGTAGAGAAGCAACTTGCATTACATGACATCAGGCCACTCGAGTGTGGAACAGCCACTTTTGAACTTCTGTAATGTCAGAAATGCAGCAATTACTTTGCACATCGCAAGTTCCCTCACCAGCAATGTGGAAATGAGAAGATTGGTGTTAGCTGAGAGATAACTGTTGGCCCAGGCACTGGGGAGAACACCCTTGACCTTTGTTGCCTCTCTGTTCACCTGAGAAGGAAGACTGACGACCATTTACTGCCGTGCCTGAGAGGCAACACCTCTGACAGTGAAGCACCCTCAGAACTGTACTGGAAGTATCACTTCCGATTATCTCCTCCAACCTCAAGAATGGGGTTTGAAACTGCAACCTTTGACCCAGAGGTAGACCTTTGACCCACAACGACTGACAATTATCTGAATGTGGGATTTTTATTGGCTGGAAAAGCAACTTTTTTTTAAATTTTAGAGTACCCAATTCATTTTTTCCAATAAAGGGGCAAGTTAGCGTGTTCAATCCACCGACCCTGCACATCTTTGGATTGTGGGGGCGAAACCCACGCAGACACGGGGAGAATGTGCAAACTCAACACGGACAGTGACCCAGAGCCGGGATCGAAACTGGGACATCAGCGCCGTGAGGCCGCAGTGCTAACCACTGTGCCACCGTGCTGCCCCATGAGGCTGCAGTGCTAACCCACTGTGCCACCGTGCTGCCCAGGAAAAGCAACTTTTAAACAATTTTTCAGTCAATGAGAACCTTGCTATTAATAATAATCTTTATTGTCACAAGTAGGCTTACATTAACACTGCAATGAAGTTACTGTGAAAAGCCCCTAGTCGCCACATTCCGGCGCCTGTTCGGGTCACAGAGGGAGAATTCAGAATGTCCAATTCACCTAACACGTCATCTTTGGACTGTGGGAGGAAACCAGAGCACCCGGAGGAACCCCACGCAGACACGGGGAGAACGTGCAGACACCGCACAGACAGTGACCCAAGCCGGAATCGAACCTGGGACCCTGGAGCTGTGAAGCCACAGTGCTAACCACTGTGCCACCCCATTATTTAAAAATATAGAAGGTTTAAAAAAAGAGTTAAAAAATAGTGAGGGAGGGCGGCACATTGGCGCAGTGGTTGGCACTGCTGCCTCACGGCGCCGAAGTCCCAGGTTCAATCCCGGCTCTGGGTCACTGTCCGTGTGGAGTTTGCACATTCTCCCCGTGTCTGCGTGGGTTTCACCCCCACAACCCAAAGATGTGCAGGGTAGGTGGATTGGCCACGCTAAATTGCCCCTTCACTGGGGAAAATGAATTGGATACTCTAAAATTTACAAAAGAGAAAAAAAAGGTTTTTAAAAAAAGAAAATAGTGAGGGATCGGTTAATTAGAAGATTGGAATGTGAATTAAGTAGGATTGAGAAATAAAATGGTCAAGAGAGCAGCCAAGAAGAAACAGCAGGTAAAAATTGTTATTTTCGTGTGATTAATTCAGCAGTTTAAGGTTAACATAACCGGAGTAAATTTATTCCTGGGGTTTGAATATCTTTCTTACAGTGTTACAGTGACTAAGCTGAAAACAAAGCTGAGGAAGGAAAGAGAAGCCACTTTGCTCCTTCTCTTGCCCCATGGTCCGTGGAACTGCCGAGATCAAACTGATGGGGGGGGGGGGGGCAGCATGGTAGCACAGTAGTTAGCACTGTTGCTTCACAGCTCCAGGGTCCCAGGTTCGATTCCCGGCTTGAGTCACTGTCTGTGCGGAGTTTGCACGTTCTCCCCGTGTCTGCGGTTTCCTCCCACAGCCCAAACATGTGCAGGTTAGGTGGATAGGCCAGGCTAAATTGCCCGGCCCCAGGGTGAGAGAATCCCGCCCATGATCTGCCCAAGATTTGAATACGACCCATACTGATGAACGTGACCAAGCTGCGGGTCCAATCCTCTGAGCATCAGTCATGTTAATGCCCTCGTCTGCGAAGGTGGTTCTCGCACGCCTCTTCTGCCCACCGCTGGTTCACCGTCGAGTCTTCTCTGTTGTCTCCATGTCGGGTCTTCGCTGAGGAGATTTTCTGGGTGCCGCTTCGTATCCCCCTCTTCGCGCCCTTTGGGAAGTTTCTCTGGCCCTCAGCCAATGAGGTAACTGGGCAAGGGGTTGCAACACCCAATAGAGTTGGCGATTGCAACTTTGCAGGACATCAGGATTCCCTCTCCACCCCCCCCCCCCCACCCCCCCTCCCCCCCCCCCCCCACCCCCACCCCCCTACAGGGGCCCATCCTCAGGTGCATTGTCCGCACGTAACCTTTACCCATATAAGGTGGGAAATCAAGGTGCCAGAAAGTCTGGGCAATCCACAACGATCGATCTATCTGAATGGAGCTCATTATCTCCAATCTCCTATCTACAGGACAGGCCCAGACTTGTCACGACTGACTGTCTCTGTCCAGCTTATTCGCCCTTGGCTGTTTGAATTCCCATCAGGCTTGTCTGTGGACTGTGGTTTAATTTATAATGTCCAATTCTGAATTTAAAGCATCCAATTCAGTGTCGGGCCTACGATTCAGGCTGTTGACCATTTTACCACAAAGTGAACTGAGGATCAGACTGCAAGAATGCAGGAACATCCAGCACATTTAGAAAATAGCTAAGTGACATTATATTCTTATGTAACACTGACAACAATGGTTCAAAGAGTCAACGATTGATTGTAAAACATGGAGGGTCATTGTTACTTTTTGAATGCTATTTTTAATGGATACCAGAAATGAAAATATGGTGGTGTTTTCAGAAGATTGTGTTTATTGGAACACTAATACTCAGCTTGGAATTACAGACATGAACGGGGTTAATTTAAACCTCACTGATTGCTCCCCTCTCAGCACCCACCTGTAAACAGAAAGATATTTTGATTTGTTTCCCTCTATATAAGCAGTAGCGTATTTCACAACCCCTCCATTGTGGAGTCAACCAATTTCTAGTGATAGCCCCACACCAAACTCGTGATAGGATGAACTCCAAGGGTTAGTTTATTTGCACACATTCAAAACACAGGAGGATGGTCACCTTGTAGCCTCCTTGTCATTCATGCAGTAAGACGGATAAAGAATGAATTACAGGGAAAATCGCACAGCAAAAATAATTATTGTTTCATGTGGGACCAGGGTTCAGACCAAAGAGGTATTCCTTCATGGAGGTCAACAGGTTGAAAATCGATGCTGTATAATTCACTTTTCCAGTAGAGTTCACCTCACACAATGAGATAGGTATGCAGAGATGAATCCATCTTGGAGGCATTGATACTGAAGGCCCAATGTAGATGGGGCCAGGTATTGAATCTAGGCAGAGCCGCTCTTTCCTGCTGCTGCTTGTAGCTGGTAAAATGGCAGACTATGAGCATGCAGTGCAGCAAAGCAATATAACTGGCTCCACGAGGTCCATGTCACATGATCCCCACCACTTCACAGTGTCTTTGACAAGGGATGTGTATCCCTTGTCTGGTTCCCCGCGATGGTTAAATGTATCAACCATTACGAATTGAAAGGAAGACGGTGGCATACTGTGTCGAACAGACAAATAGTCTCCAGTTGGCCAACCTGGGTTATGAAATGCAGATGGCCTTTGTATAGCTCTCTTTGAATTTGATCTCTGCCGCTCACACGATGTTGTTCGTGAACTTTAACCCAGTAAATGGGGTGGAGGGGGAGGCCTCGGGGGAAGTCAATGCAGTTCCAAAAATAAGTAGCAGGGCAGAGAGTAAAGAAATGGTCAGGAACCAAACTTCAGGAACTGAAGCTAAAGGCTAAACTATAATGTGATTGCTATTAGGGAGCCATGGCTGCAAGATGGTGGTGACTGGGAATTAAATATAGCTGGTTATAAAGTTTACAGGAGGGATAGGGAAGATGGCAGAGGGAGCAGAGTCTTACTGATTAGAAATACTATCACCTCGATAGTGAGGGAGGATATAATGAGCATCCAGTGGAGACCATATGGATGGAACTGAAGAACAGAAAAGGATCTAAAACTGTAATGGGCGTTGTGTATCGAACCCCTGGTAACAGTTCTGAGCTGTTAGATTGTATAAATACAGAAATTAGGCAAGTGAATAACAAAGACAGAGTAGTATTAACGGGGGATTTTAACTTATATAGATTGGGATATATCGAAAGGTAGTGAAATTCTAGAATGTGTCCGGGATAGTTGGCTGGAAAAATATGTTCCAGGTGTAACAAGGGGGCAGGCAATATTCGATTTAGTTATGAGTAATGAGCCAAATTTAATAACAGCCTGACTGTGCGTGAACATTTACCAAATAGTGATCACAACATGATTGAACTCAGTGTAGTTTGAAAGTGAAAAGCACGATTCTGATACGAGAATTTTAGACTTGGGTAAAGGTGAAAATGGAGATATTGTCAGTGATAATGGGGAAATGGCAGACATGTTGAACAATTACTTTGCCTCAGTATTTACAGCTGAAAACGAGGATAATATGCTGGAAGTCCTGAAAAAAGTTAATAGTCGACAGAGGACAGGGACTCAATACAATTACACAAGCACAGCATTTGTAACAAGGAGGTTAGTGAAACTGAAGACTGACAAATCCCCAGGACCTGACAGTTTCCACCCGAGGGAGTTAGAGGCAGTAGGGGAGCAGATTGTAGATGCCTCAACTATAATCTTCCAGAACTCCCTACATTCAGGAGCAGTCCCTCTGGATTGGAAAATTGTCCACGTCACTCCACTTTTTAAGGAGGGTGAAAGGGGGAAACCAGCGAATTACAGACTGGTTTGGTGGGGAAATTGCTGGAGTTTGTAGTCAGGGCTGGGGTAACTGAACACCTCGCAACATTTTGGTCGATCAGGGAGAGTCAGCTTGGATTTGTCATACCTGACTAATCTTATTACATTTTTTGAAGAGGTGACTCAGGTAGTGGACAGGGGAATGTCCATGGATGTTATTTATAGGGACTTCCAGAAGGCATTTGATAATGTTCCACATAAGAGACTGTTAACTAAGGTGGAAGTCCATGGTGTTGAGAACAAATTATTGACATGGTTAGGAAAGTGATTGAGTGGCAGGTGACAGAGAGTGGGGATAACGGGTAATGACTCTAATTGGCTGGATGTGACCAGCGATGTGCCACAGGGATCTGTGTTGGGGCCTCAATTATTCCCATCGTTCATCAATGACTTGGATGGTGGCAGAGAAAGCCATATAGCCAGATTTGCTGATGATACAAAGTTGGGTGGTGTTGTAGACAGTCTAGATGATGGCATAAAATTGCAAGGAGATAGTGACAGACTCAGTGAATGGGCAAAATTGGAGCAAATAGAATTCAATGTAAGTAAGGGTGAACTTATCGAATTTGGACCAAAAAAGGGTCGAGCAGAGTACTTTCTGAAAAGAAAGAGGTTAGGTACAGTGGATGTTCAAAGAGATTTGGGGGTTCAGGTACATAAAATGTCAGGAACAAGTGCAGAAAATGGGGCAGCATGGTAGCACAGTGGTTAACATTGTTGCTTCACAGCGCCAGGGACCCGGGTTCGATTCCCGGCTTATGTCACTGTCTGTGGAGTCTGCACCTTTTCATAGAATTTACAGTGCAGAAAGAGGCCATTCGGCCCATCGAGTCTACACTGGCTCTTGGAAACAGCACCCTACCCAAGCCCACACCCCCACCCTATCCCCATAACCCAGTAATCCCACCCAACACTAAGGGCAATTTTGGACACTAAGGGCAATTTATCATGGCCAATCCACCTAACCTGCACATCTTTGGACTATGGGAGGAAACCGGAGCACCCGGAGGAAACCCACGCAGACACGGGGAGGATGTGCAGAATCCGCACAGACAGTGACCCAAGCCGGAATCGAACCTGGGACCCTGGAGCTGTGAAGCAATTGTGCTATCCACAATGCTACCGTGCTGCCCACATTCTCCCCGTGTCTGCGTGGGTTTCCTCCAGGTTAAGTTACGAGGAGAGATTACACAAATGAGGCCTGTTTTGCTAGAATTTAGCAAGTTAAGGGGTGATCTGATTGGAGAATTCAAGATATTAACAGAGAAAGACAGGGGCCGGGATTCTCCTACCCGGCGCTAAGTAGGAGAATCCCCGTGGGAACGCGAGAATCCCGCCATGCCATCCCGACGCCGGCTTCCCCATTCTCCGGAGCCGTTTTTCGGGCACAGGCGGGATTCCCGCCACGCCAGTCGGGGGCCGTTGACTGCGGCCCCCCCCCCCAGGCGATTCTCCGGACCCCGATGGGCCAAGTGGCCGACGAGTTTGGCCGAGTCCTACCGGGTTACTCAGGTCCCACACGGCGGGACCTGGAAGGTGGGTGTGCAGGGGCCATCCTGGAGGGGGGGGGGGGATGCGACATCAGGAGGGGGCACCCACGGTGGCCTGGCCTGCAATCGGGTCCTACCGATCGGCGGGCGGACTGGTTCCGTGGGGGCCTATTTTAACTCTGCGCCAGGCTCCTGTAGGGCTCCGCCATATTGCCCAGGGGCCGTCGCAGACAAGGGAACCCCCCGTGCATGCGCAGAAATACTCGGCCATTCCACACATGCGCAAACCTGCGCCGGCCGTCCCGCTCCGGCTGGAGCTGCGGGGACCACTCCGCCGCCAACCTAGCCCCCTAGGAAGGAGAGCATTGCCCATTATCGGGAACCGATGATGCCGGGGTAATTGGCGCCGGTTTTCACGCGGGCGTGGGGGACATAGCCCCATTATTGCAGAATCCAGCCCAGGGTAGATAAAGATAAACTATTCCACTGGTTGGAGATTATAAAACTAGGGGACAAAGTCTGACGATTAGGGCCAGACCGTTCAGGAGTGATGGTGGGAAGAATCTCTTCACTCAAAGGCTGGTAGAGGTTTGGAACTCTCTCACACACGCAGCAGCTGAAGCTGGAACAGTTAAGTTTAAATCTGAGAGAGATAGATTTATGTTAAGCAAATATATTAAGGGATATGGGCCAAAGGCCTTTCAGCCCATCGTGGCTGTACTGACCTTCAATTGCCTATCTATTCTCATCCCATTTTTCCAGCACATGGTCCGTAGCCTTGTACGTGTCCCGGGCTTTTGGATCTTCTTCCACCAATTAGCTCTCCTCTTCCTCCAGTTCGCCCTCTGGCAAGTGACTGCCTCTCTGCATAGGCCTATCGTGAAGCATGCAACACATTGTGCTGATACAGGCAACCATATTGGGAGTGTACTGTAGTGGACCAACTGAGCAATCCAAACATCTGAAGCACATCTTCAGAAGCCCCGTGGTTTTCTCTATAAGGGAACATGTGGAGCTATGGACCATGCTGTATCTCTCCTGTGAGCGACAAAGGTGATTCTGGGGAACTAGCACGCTGGACAACAGCATTACATTTAACACCCACCAACCTCCGGTCCCAGCCCTACTATGGGCTAACAATCAACCCAACATTTCAGGCTGATGAAATATCCTCAGATATTCTGGCAAATTGCCATGAACTCTGGCAGAATGTGCCCTTTTTATCCCACATTTCCAGCATCCACAGTTTTTCTTTTCTTGGTGGAGCATCAGAGGTTGAGGATGAAGGGGCAGCTCTCCTGGGCTAACTTTGATAGTTTAGCCACTGAGATGTGGAGATGCCGGCTTTGGACTGGGGTGAGCACAGTAAGAAGTCTTACAACACCAGGTTAAAGTCCAAAAGGTTTGTTTCGAATCACTAGCTTTCGGAGCACTGCTCCTTCCTCAGGTGAATGAAGAGGTATGTTCCAGAATCATATATATCGACGAATTCAAAGATGCCAGACAATGCTTAGAATGCAAGCATTTGTAGGTAATGAAGTCTTTACAGATGCAGAGAGAGGGGTAACCCCAGGTTATAGAGGTGTGAATTGTCTCAAGCCAGGACAGTTGGTAGGATTTCACAAACCCAGGCCAGATGGTGGGGGGTGAATGTAATGCGACATGAATCCAAGGTCCCGGTTGAGGCCGCACTCATGTGTACGGAACTTGGCTATAAGTTTCTGCTCACCGATTCTGCGTTGTCACGTGTCCTGAAGGCCGCCTTGGAGAATGCTTACCCGGAGATCAGAGGCTGAATGCCCTTGACTGCTGGAGTGTTCCCCGACTGGAAGGGAACATTCCTGCCTGGTGATTGTCACGCGATGTCCGTTCAGGAACTGAGGAACTGAGGAACTGAATCATACACAGAGGAAAGTGCGGGGTACCTGCTCCAGAATCACTATCCAATGCCGAGTGCTGGAATAGGGGTGAAAATCAGGCCAGGGCAACATCAGACTGGATCGCGATGCCTCGCCAGTTGAATAGCTGGCCACCTCTCACTGCGTTGAGAGAGGAAGGAAAGGCTGCTGCACAAGGCAAGGCCAACTGCTGTGGAATGGGTAACCCTAGCACGTTCGGTGCCTTTAGCGGAGTGGGGGAGGAGGGGAGGAGGGGAGGAAAGAATCAACAACAAGGGTTTGCAGGTCCTTTTTTAAGTAACGCACCCGATGGCTGGGACATTATTGGTTTCTGTGAGATCTGGGGTAAGGGAGGGAGGGAGTGGAGCCTGGTACAACGTGCGTCATTGCAGATCACATGATACCCAATCATTTGATCTTAAGTCCCTCATAATGGAAGCCATTGTTTGATCATTACGGGTATTCTGTTAACACTAAGCTGTCTGAGCATTGCAACCAAACAGCTTTGGAACCTCTTAGTCGACTGTTAGCCAAGACGCGTGCTCAGGCGGGAACCTTGTGCCAGCTTGTGGTCTGACTGAGACTCCTGCTTATGTGAGCACGTCACTGACCGACGCTGAGAACTGGCTTTCACTGGGATCGGAAAGGCCCTTTTCTGGCAGCCTGATTCGAACCAAAGGCGCCACTCGACACTCCTTGTGAGCGAGCAGTAGAGAGGTACAAGAAGCAAAGCCGATTGGATGTCCAAGTACATGGCCAGAATAGGAGAGCCCGGGGGGGGGAAACCTGCCCGTTTTTCACTCTGCTGAAGTCAACAGGCATGAGGTGCTGTGACTGAATAAATAACACCCCTGCCAGTGGGCTGGACACTCCAACTTCAACCCCCATCTACACCAGTTACTGCGTCACTTCTGTCTCTGCGGAGATCGTAGACGCTGTGATTTGGAGTCTTTTTTTCACTTGGAGTTCATCGTCTCATATCCTGTCGTACTGTCCTTTACTACTTATTTTTAATTTTTCCAATTAAGGGGCAATTTAGCGTGGCCAATCCACCTACCCTGCACATCTTTGGGTTGTGGGGGTGAAACCCACGCAGACATGGGGAGAATGTGCAAACTCCACACGGACAGTGACCCAGGGCCGGGATTGAACCTGGGACCTCGGCACCGTGAGGCAGCAGTGCTAACCACTGCGCCACCGTGCTGCCCATCTGTCCTTTACTTTTGTCATGATCAGAATGTATGAAGGAAAGGATATATATATGTCTGTATCATCCTGGCTACTTTATAAAATAATTATTTTGTTAAAATGGATAGATAAAGGGCAGCACGGTGGCACAGTGGTTAGCACTACTGCCTCACGGTGCCGAGGTCCCAGGTTCGATCCCGGCTCTGGGTCACTGTCTGTGTGGAGTTTGCACATTCTCCCCGTGTTTGCGTGGGTCTCACCCACAGCCCAAAGATGTGCAGGGTAGGTGGATTGGCCATGCAAAATTGCCCCTTAATTGGAATATTTTTTTAAAAAATGGATGAAAGACATCAAACCCTTGGAATGTGCTACTCCTTGCATTTGTAAACATTCCACAGGCCAACACAAAGGACTAGTCGACACGATGTCTGCACCAGACAGTTATGATTCCTCATCTCTAACATTATAATAATCTTTATTATTGTCACAAGTAGGTTTACATTAACACTGCAATGAAGTTACTGTGAAAAGCCCCTAGTCGCCACATTCCGGCACCTGTTCGGGTCACAGAGGGAGAATTCAGAATGTCCAATTCACCTAACAGCACGTCTTTCGGGACTTGTGGGAGGAAACCGGAGCCCCCGGAGGAAACCCACGCAGACACGGGGAGAACGTGCAGACTCAGCACAGTGACCCAAGCCGGGAATCGAACCTGGGACCCTGGAGCTGTGAAGCAACAGTGCTAACCACTGTTGCCAACCTAAGGACAGGTAATACGTGGAGAAATCAGGGCTGTTTTTAAACTCCCTCCTTCCCAGAACACTATGCATTTTCCAACCTGCAATGCTTGCTGCCTGGAAAGTATCCCGATCGCACAAATCCGGACGCAACAGCGGCAGCAGATGTTTTAACTATGCCGGCTGCAAGCGGCATTCAAAAAGGCCGCGACAATAAAATTTGGCCGCACTGCGCATGCGTGCCCGATCATCGGTGCGCATGCGCAAAACTATGCTGATGTGCACCGATGCTTGGGCACACAAGGGCAGTGCGGCCGCATTTTTTTTTTTATACGGTCGCAGCCTTTTTTTTTTACAAGTTCGGGGCCAAAGGGACGAAGGGACCCAAAACCATTTCCTCCATTTTTGTCGGCAACAAACAAGGTCAGAGAAAATGGTGGGTCGCGCAGGTTGGCCGGCGTGGGTCGCGAAGGTCGGCCGGCGTGGGGCACGAAGGTCGGCCGGCGTGGGTCGTGAAGGTCGGCCGGCGTGGGTCGCGAAGGTCGGCCGGCGTGGGTCGTGAAGGTTGGCCGGCGTGGGTAGCGAAGGTCGGCCGGCGTGGGTCGTGAAGGTCGGCCTGCGTGGGGCACGAAGGTCGGCCTGCGTGGGTCGTGAAGGTCGGCCGGCGTGGGTAGCGAAGGTCGGCCGGCGTGGGTCGTGAAGGTCGGCCGGCGTGGGTAGCGAAGGTCGGCCGGCGTGGGACACGAAGGTCGGCCTGCGTGGGTCGTGAAGGTCGGCCGGCGTGGGTAGCGAAGGTCGGCCGGCTTGGGTCGTGAAGGTCGGCCGGCGTGGGTAGCGAAGGTCGGCCGGCGTGGGTCGTGAAGGTCGGCCGGCGTGGGTCGCGAAGGTCGGCCGGCGTGGGTCGCGAAGGTCGGCCGGCGTGGGTCGTGAAGGTCGGCCTGCGTGGGTCGCGAAGGTCGGCCGGCGTGGGTTGTGAAGGTCGGCCGGCGTGCGTCGCGAAGGTCGGCCGGCGTGGGTCGTGAAGGTCGGCCGGCGTGGGTCGCGAAGGTCGGCCGGCGTGGGGCATGAAGGTCGGCCGGCGTGGGTCCCGAAGGTCGGCCAGCGTGGGGCACGAAGGTCGGCCGGCGTGGGTCGCGAAGGTCGGCCGGCGTGGGTCGTGAAGGTCGGCCGGCGTGGGTCGTGAAGGTCGGCCGGTGTGGGTCGTGAAGGTCGGCCGGCGTGGGTCGTGAAGGTCGGCCGGCGTGGGGCATGAAGGTCGGCCGGCGTGGGTCGCGAAGGTCGGCCGGCGTGGGTCGTGAAGGTCGGCCGGCGTGGGGCATGAAGGTCGGCCGGCGTGGGTCGTGAAGGTCGGCCGGCGTGGGTCCCGAAGGTCGGCCAGCGTGGGGCACGAAGGTCGGCCGGCGTGGGTCGTGAAGGTCGGCCGGCGTGGGTCGTGAAGGTCGGCCGGCGTGGGGCATGAAGTTCGGCCGGCGTGGGTCGCGAAGGTCGGCCTGCGTGGGGCACGAAGGTCGGCCGGCGTGGGTCGTGAAGGTCGGCCGGCGTGGGTCGCGAAGGTCGGTCGGTGTGGGGCACGAAGGTCGGCCAGCGTGGGGCATGAAGGTCGGCCGGCGTGGGTCACGAAGGTCGGCCAGCGTGGGTCGCGAAGGTCGGCCGGCGTGGAACGCGAAGTTCGGCCAGCGTGGGGCACGAAGGTCGGCCGGCGTGGGTCGTGAAGGTCGGCCGGCGTGGGTCGCGAAGGTCGGCCGGCGTGGGGCACGAAGGTCGGTCGGTGTGGGGCATGAAGGTCGGCCGGCGTGGGTCGCGAAGGTCGGCCGGCGTGGAACGCGAAGTTCGGCCAGCGTGGGGCACGAAGGTCGGCCGGCGTGGGTCGTGAAGGTCGGCCGGCGTGGGGCACGAAGGTCGGCCGGCGTGGGTCGCGAAGGTCGGCCGGCGTGGGGCACGAAGGTCGGCCAGCGTGAGTCGCGAAGGTCGGCCGGCGTGGGTCGTGAAGGTCGGTCAGCGTGGGTCGTGAAGGTCGGCCGGCGTGGGGCACGAAGGTCGGTCGGCGTGGGTCACGAAGGTCGGCCGGCGTGGGGCACGAAGGTCGGCCGGCGTGGGCCGCGATGGTCGGCCGGCGTGGGTCGCGAAGGTCGGTCAGCGTGGGTCGTGAAGGTCGGCCGGCGTGGGTCGCGAAGGTCGGTCAGCGTGGGTCGTGAAGGTCGGCCGGCGTGGGTCGTGAAGGTCGGCCGGCGTGGGTCGCATGCTCTAATATATCCTAATATTGACCGAATATGGCCTCCCATGTGGAATGTAGTTTGATAATCACTCTGCTGAAGGCATGTTTTACTACATTAAAGCTACTATATAAATGCCTGTTGTTTTGTTGCCGCACTGTTGGAGTCAGGTGGTATGCTCGCTCATCCTTTCCTGGCTAATTCCAGTGGCTGTTTTCCACAAGTGAGCCCAGAGGCACTTCGACAGCACAAGGCAGCACATCTGATTCCGTTAGCAGTTGGCATTTGCACGTGCGTGCTTGCAGCAGGTCTAGCCAGCAGCCTGGCACTGGGAACGGGCGCACTGACACGCGCGGGTTCGCAGCTCGGGCCTCTGTGCGGTCGAGGAGCAGCTGAATGGGTTAAAGGAAGATGTGAAGCCTGGCGAGAGGCAAGGATCAAATTCGAACCATATGTTTGTCAAATTTGGCTCGACTCGATCTCAGGCAACTTCAGCAGACAAAGGAAATTAGACCAAAAAATATCTCCCAACAGGAGGGAAATGGTTCTCGGGGTTAATGGTATTGTGAACATATCTGTACACAGAGCTCGCACAAATTGAACACTGGGAATCTCAATTCAACGCAAAGAGAATTCCTGTTAAATTTATTTTTTCTAAATCAGCAATTTGGATTCCTTCAGTGATTTCCCTGCAAATAATTCTGCTGCCTGGTACAAGGGGGTCGCAGGTCTCGATCGCACAGTTAGCTGACCTCAGGGCAGAAGGGGTTGCTAAAATTGACGTCAGGGCCATGGATTAGGGAGAGTGGAAATCAGCCAGGGCTCCTGATCTCCACCCAGCAACTCTTGCAAGAAGTGAACAACAGAAGAGGACAGCATTTGGATCAACTTCAACACTCCCTGCAGTCAAGATCATTGGCCAGCAACCACTAGGCCCGCACATGAAGAAAGGTTGACCGCTTGGATGAGGTGACTGGCTCCAATGGAGCTGGTCCAACACCTTTAGGCCACGACCTATAAACCAGCTGTATTGTTCAGATTTTATAAGGATTATAAGCAGAAGAAAGGCTTGTGTCCTTCGCAATCCTCGGACGAATCAAAGCGTTTTGCAGCCAATGAAGCACCTTTGAAGTGCAGTCACTGTTGTTATGTCGGATAGATTACACAGCAAGCAACCAGGTCATCTCTTTTTGTTATGTTGATTGAGGGATAAATATTGATCAGGACACTGGGGTCAGCTCTCCCTGCTCATCAATATAGATCTATGGGCTCTTTTATATCCACCTGAGGAGCCACACTGAGCCTTGGTTTAATGTTTCATGTAAAGAATTCCGAGCGCGATTTCACAGCAACACTGCGCCCGAAAAGCAGCTCACCGTGGCAAAGCCTGGCCGAAAGAAGCCAGGAGACCCCGCGCCCAGGATTTACCTGGCTCACAACGCGATCGCACAAGATCTAACCCGATCTCCCGAGACGTTGCAATGTGAAAATCTGAATATTAGAGCGAGACAGCTCACTTTACAGTGAAAGATTTGGGAGTTTTTAAAAATAAATTTAGTGTACCCAATTCATTTTTTCGCCAATTAAGGGGCAATTTAGCGTGGCCAATCCACCTACCCTGCACATCTTTGGGTTATGGGGGTGAAACCCACGCAGACACGGGGAGAATGTGAAATCTCCACACGGACAGTGACCCAGGGCCGGGATCGAACCTGGAACCTCGGCACCGTGAGGCAGCAGTGCTAACCACTGCGCCTTTGTGTCCTGCCCGTGCTAGTCTCACTTTAATCTGCAGTTTCCCGAGCTGTCAGAGGTGTTGGGATCTATCCCCTTCGCCTTTGAGATCTCGGGAGAGCGCTATTCAGTACTGGTCTCCACAAATGGGGACTAGACAGAACAGCCAGCGTTTGGGCCTCCCAGGGGATCAGCGGCTTCCAGGTGCATGCCCTTTGAGCAGGGTACGCTCTGGAACAGCTGGTGCCACCTGGATACCCTGGCACTGCCAGCCTGGAACCCTGGCAGTGCCACCTGGGTGCCAGGTGCCCGGGTGGTGGTGCCATGGTGCCTAGGTGGCAGTGCCAAGGTGGCAGGTAGCACTGCTAGGCTGGCTGGGGCATTGCCAAGGTGCCAAGCTGGCAGTGCCAAGGTGCCCAAGTAGCATTTTGTCCACACCGGGAATCAGACCTGGGGGTGCCCTGCCCATAATGAGGTGGGGTGTGGGGAGCTCAAGGGACCCCCAACAGGTGAATTGGGGGAATCTGGGGGGTATACTGGGGATCGAGACACCCCAATCTCTTCCTGCATCAAGGAGTGGAGCGAGTTGGAACTCTTCAATGCAGGAAATGACACTAAGTCACTCACTTAACATTCCCCATTGAGGCCCGGAAACCCCGGTGCCGTTAGATAGTCGGATCGTTTCCGGCTTTGTGAGCACCGAGAATGACCCTTCTAATCCCGCCCAGAACCAACTCTTTTTTTGGGGGGTCAGATCGCGCCCGTAGTCACTGTTATAGGAAACATGGATAAGGAGAAAGAGGAAGGAATCGGGATTCAAATCGATAACTCCAAACTTGGAGCTAACATCGGAAAAAGCTTCCATCTGCATTCAAGATTGTCAGGAATCGACAGTCACGTTTGCAAATAAAACATTAATAATGGCAGCAGCAAATTAACTGTAGATGTTTCCATTGGGTAGTCATGTTTGTCATTCAGGAAACCTCCCTTGCCACCCCTTGAAGATTTGTGACACAGAATGACCTTGCAGAGTGACAACACAGACTAAACAAGTAGTCAGTTCAGCAAAATAAACCAAAAAATGGCCTCAACAATGGAAATAGGGCAGCATGGTGGCGCAGTGGTTAGCACTGCTGCCTCACGGGGCAGCACGGTGGCGCAGTGGGTTAGCCCTGCTGCCTCACGGCGCTGAGGGCCCAGGTTCGATCCTGGCTCTGGGTCACTGTCCGTGTGGAGTTTGCACATTCTCCCTGTGTCTGCGTGGGTTTCATCCCCACAACCCAAAGATGTGCAGGGTAGATGGATTGGCCACGCTAAATTGCCCCTTAATTGGAAAAAATTAATTGGGTACTCTAAATTTATTTTTTTTAAACAATGGAAATAGACTCCACATCTCCATTTAGAACTATCCTGATCTGAAAAGATTAACAAACTTTTGCACCCATTAAGTGGCAGATAAAATCGCCCAGCTCTTCATTTAAATTGTTGAACGACTTACAATATTGCAAAGATTGCCTTTTCTTCCATCATGAAAACTCGCAATGGAGAAGGGAGCTCCCAGCTTGCTAATGAATCTCGCATTCACACGAGTCGTGGAATGAACCCTGCATTTTTATTAGAAAGCCAAATGTTCCCGAGTTCAAACGCCTAAAGAAAATGTAAATTGGCACTGGTGGCCAACGTTGAAAACTTCACAAAAGAAACTGTCCCTTGTGAGACAGCAGGAAATCTAAGGCAGCTAGCTCTGCCAAAATCAGCAACACAATAAACCCCAGCAAAACTGGGAGGAAATGGAAGGGTCTTTGTGGCCAATTCAGTTTCCATTTGTTCAAGAAATGAAGCCATTGATTTTGCAAGTTTGAAGGAATCTCTCCTTTCCTCTCTCTTCCAATTGTTTTTTTAATGAGCATTAAATCACCAGCATATCCCGTTTCCCATTCATTATCCCTCCCCCTCTTTAATCCAGTAAGAAGTCTTACAACACCAGGTTAAAGTCCAACAGGTTTGTTTCAAACACGAGCTTTCGGAGCACGGCTCCTTCTTCACCTGAAGAAGGAGCCGTGCTCCGAAAGCTCGTGTTTGAAACAAACCTGTTGGACTTTAACCTGGTGTTGTAAGACTTCTTACTGTGCTCACCCCAGTCCAACGCCGGCATCTCCACATCATGGCGACTCTTTAATCCAGCCTTCATTCCTTCACCTTTCATTTGTTTGTGTGTTTTCTGCTCCTCCCTCTTTCACCATGGTGGTTTGTAACCCTCCCTATTTGAAAGCCACAGCTTAAACAATCAACAACAACAACTTGCATTTACATACTGCCTTTAGTCAAGCATCCCAAAGTGCTTCACCAGATCCGTCATCAGACAAAACTGACACTGAGCCACATAGGGAGATATTAGGTCAGATGGCCAAACACCGAGTCAAGAAGGTAAGTTTTAAGGAATGTCTTAAAGGGGGAATGATGTGGAGATGCCGGCGTTGGACAGGGGTGAGCACAGTAAGAAGCCTTACAACACCAGGTTAAAGTCCAACAGGTTTGTTTCAATCACTAGCTTTCAGAGCACTGCTCCTTCCTCAGGTGAATGAAGAGGTGGGTTCCAGAATCATATATATAGACAAAGTCAAAGATGCAAGACGATACTTTGAATGCAAGTCTTTGGAGGTAATTAAGCATTTACAGGTCCAGACGGTATGACTGGAGAAAGGGATAATCACAGGTTAAAGAGGAGTGAATTGCGTGACTTAAAAGAGGAAAGAGAGATAGAAGAGGGGAGAGGTTTTAGGGAGGAATTTCCAGAGTTTGGGATCCAGGCAGCGGAAGGCATGGCCGCCAATGGCGGAGTGATGGAAAGTGGGAATGTTCAAGAGGCCGGAATTAGAGGAGCGCAGAGATCTTGGAGGGTTGTGTGACTAGAGGCGGTTACAGAAATAGGAAGGACTCAGGCCATGGAGGGATTTGAAAATAAGGACGAGAAGTTTAAATTTTTTTTTTTTTTTTTAATTTAGCGTACCCAATTATTTTTTCCAATTAAGGGGCAATTTAGTGTGGCCAATCCACCTATCCTGCACATCTTTTGGGTTGTGGGGGCGAAACCCACGCAGACACGGGGAGAATGTGCAAACTCCACACGGACAGTGACCCAGGGCGAGAAGTTTAAATTGAGGCGTTGCCAGACTGGGAGCCAATTGGCAGCACGGTAGCACAGTGGTTAGCACTGTGGCATCACAGCTCCAGGGTCCCAGGTTCGATTCCCGGCTGGGTCACTGTCTGTGCGGAGTCTGCATGTCCTCCCCGTGTCTGCGTGGGTTTCCTCCGGGTGCTCCGGTTTCCTCCCACAGTCCAAAGACGTGCAGGTTAGGTGGATTGGCCATGATAAATTGCCCTTAGTGACCAAAAGGTTAGGAGGGGTTATTGGGTTACGGGGATAGGGTGGAAGTGAGGGCTTAAGTGGGTTGGTGCAGACTTGATGGGCCAAATGGCCTCCTTCTGCACTGTATGTTCTAAACATATGTCATCAAGCACAAAGGGTGATGGGTGAAAGTTCATATCCGGGCAGCATTGTTTTGGAGGTGCCTGATAAGACCATGGAGCAGAATTAGCCCATTCGCCCCATCGATTCTGCTCCGCCAATCAGTCATGGCTGATATTTTTCTCATCCCCATTTTCCTGCCTTCTCCCCATAACCCCTGATTCCTTTATTAATCAATATGTTTGTGCTCAATTCCTGCAAGTGGTCCAGGTCATTGTGTGGAGTTTGCACATTCTTCCCGTGTCTGCGTGGGTCTCACCCCCACAACCCAAAGATGTGCAGGGTAGGTGGATTGGCCATGCTAAATTGCCCCTGTTAAATCTTGGATTGGAAAAGCAGAGAAACAGGGCAGTACCTTTTGAAGCAAGCAATGTTTGCAATGTGTTAAACAGCAGGATGGCAAATCTGAAAGAATGCCACATAAACGTCAGGCAGGAGAGAAACAACAATTTAAAGATTATTTACGCCAAGTTTCTTTATATCTGTTTTGTTTTAGAGACAAGAATGCACCTGAGTGAGGAGGTGAGAAAATTAAGTAAGTTCATTTACCTCTACAATTCCACTCAAAGCAGTTTAAAAATATGGAGCAGATTAAAAATTGCAACTGGAAGAGAAATGAAGATTTGTTCCCATGTGGTTTTCCTAGTCCCCAGATACAAACCCGCAGTCCACACACTGCTAAACATACATCACCCCCCCCCCCCCCCCGAACACATACACACACATAGGCAGAGACCAGTACACACACACACACACACACACACAGGCATATGCACAGGCATAAGCACATACCCATGCGCAAACCGATATGCACACCCTTCGCACGCATCGCACGCATCGCACACACAGGCATGAACATGTATCAGCCCCGTGCAGATTATTACTTGGTGATTCCTGGGTTAATTTCCTCGGGTCACAGGTCTTAATTAACAGCAGAGTTGAACGATGCAATCATTTTCTGTCAATATTCCCTCTGTCCATTGCAGTTTGTACTTGAACAGTTTGTAAAGTGGCCCACTTCCTTTCAGGCTGTTTGTTCTTGAACCTTTGAAGGGATTGAGCTGTAAAATACACCTCAGCATCAGTCAACCAGACTGTAAACCCCATTTAGCACCACTCTATCAAATAGATACCAGAACTCAAATGTGGCTACGGGAGTACAGCGGTTACTGAACTAATAGAACATAGAACATAGAACATAGAACGATACAGCGCAGTACAGGCCCTTCGGCCCTCGATGTTGCACCGACATGGAAAAAATCTAAAGGCCATCTAACCTACACTATGCCCTTATCATCCATATGCTTATCCAATAAACTTTTAAATGCCCTCAATGTTGGCGAGTTCACTACTGTTGCAGGTAGGGCATTCCACGGCCTCACCACTCTTTGCGTAAAAAACCCACCTCTGACCTCTGTCCTATATCTATTACCCCTCAATTTAAGGCTATGTCCCCTCGTGCTAGCCACCCCCATCCGCGGGAGAAGGCTTTCGCTGTCCACCCTATCTAACCCTCTGATCATTTTGTATGCCTCTATTAAGTCACCTCTTAACCTTCTTCTCTCTAACGAAAACAACCTCAAGTCCATCAGCCTTTCCTCATAAGATTTTCCCTCCATACCAGGCAACATCCTGGTAAATCTCCTCTGCACCCGTTCCAAAGCTTCCACGTCCTTCCTATAATGAGGCGACCAGAACTGTACGCAATACTCCAAATGCGGCCGTACTAGAGTTTTGTACAACTGCAACATGACCTCATGGCTCCGGAACTCAATCCCTCTACCAATAAAGGCCAACACACCATAGGCCTTCTTCACAACCCTATCAACCTGGGTGGCAACTTTCAGGGATCTATGTACATGGACACCGAGATCCCTCTGCTCATCCACACTACCAAGAATTTTACCATTAGCCAAATATTCCGCATTTCTGTTATTCTTTCCAAAGTGAATCACCTCACACTTCTCCACATTAAACTCCATTTGCCACCTCTCAGCCCAGCTCTGCAGCTTATCTATGTCCCTCTGTAACCTGCAACATCCTTCCGCACTGTCTACAACTCCACCAACTTTAGTGTCGTCTGCAAATTTACTCACCCATCCTTCTGCGCCCTCCTCTAGGTCATTTATAAAAATGACAAACAGCAACGGCCCCAGAACAGATCCTTGTGGTACGCCACTCGTAACTGAACTCCATTCTGAACATTTCCCATCAACTACCACTCTCTGTCTTCTTTCAACTAGCCAATTTCTGATCCACATCTCTAAATCACCCTCAATCCCCAGCCTCCGTATTTTCTGCAATAGCCGACCGTGGGGAACCTTATCAAACGCTTTACTGAAATCCATATACACCACATCAACTGCTCTACCCTCGTCTACCTGTTCAGTCACCTTCTCAAAGAACTCGATAAGGTTTGTGAGGCATGACCTACCCTTCACAAAACCATGCTGACTGTCCCTAATCATATTATTCCTATCTAGATGATTATAAATCGTATCTTTTATAATCCTCTCCAAGACTTTACCCACCACAGACGTTAGGCTCACCGGCCTATAGTTACCGGGGTTATCTCTACTCCCCTTCTTGAACAAAGGGACCACATTTGCTATCCTCCAGTCCTTTGGCACTATTCCTGTAGCCAATGATGACCTAAAAATCAAAGCCAAAGGCTCAGCAATCTCTTCCCTGGCTTCCCAGAGAATCCTAGGATAAATCCCATCCGGCCCCGGGGACTTATCTATTTTCACCTTGTCCAGAATTGCCAACACTTCTTCCCTACGCACCTCAATGCCATCTATTCTAATAGCCTGGGTCTCAGCATTCTCCTCCACAATATTATCTTTTTCTTGAGTGAATACTGACGAAAAGTATTCATTTAGTATCTCGCTTATCTCCTCAGCCTCCACACACAACTTCCCACCACTGTCCTTGACTGGCCCTACTCTTACCCTAGTCATTCTTTTATTCCTGACATACCTATAGAAAGCTTTTGGGTTTTCCTTGATCCTACCTGCCAAAGACTTCTCATGTCCCCTCCTTGCTCGTCTCAGCTCTCTCTTTAGATCCTTCCTCGCTTCCTTGTAACTATCAAGCGCCCCAACTGAAACTTCACGCCTCATCTTCACATAGGCCTCCTTCTTCCTCTTAACAAGAGATTCCACTTCTTTGGTAAACCACGGTTCCCTCGCTCGACCCCTTCCTCCCTGCCTGACTGGTACGTACTTATCAAGAACATGCAATAGCTGTTCCTTGAACAAGCTCCACATATCCAGTGTGCCCAACCCTTGCAGCCTACTTCTCCAACCAACACATCCTAAGTCATGTCTAATGGCATCATAATTGCCCTTCCCCCAGCTATAACTCTTGCCCTGCGGGGTATACTTATCCCTTTCCATCACTAACGTAAAGGTCACCAAATTGTGGTCACTGTTTCCAAAGTGCTCACCGACCTCCAGATCTAACACCTGGCCTGGTTCATTACCCAAAACCAAATCCAATGTGGCCTCGCCTCTTGTTGGCCTGTCAACATATTGTGTCAGGAAACCTTCCTGCACACATTGTACAAAGAATGACCCATCTAATGTACTCGAACTATATCTTTTCCAGTCAATATTTGGAAAGTTAAAGTCTCCCATAACAACTACCCTGTTACTTTCGCTCTTTTCCAGAATCATCTTCGCCATCCTTTCCTCTACATCCCTAGAACTATTAGGTGGCCTATAGAAAACTCCCAACAGGGTGACCTCTCCTTTCCTGTTTCTAACCTCAGCCCATACTACCTCAGAAGAAGGGTCCCCATCTAGCATCCTTTCCGCCACCGTAATACTGTCCTTGACTAGCAGCGCCACACCTCCCCCTCTTTTGCCCCCTTCTCTGAGCTTACTAAAACACCTAAACCCCGGAACCTGCAACAACCATTCCTGTCCCTGCTCTATCCATGTCTCTGAAATGGCCACAACATCGAAGTCCCAGGTACCAACCCATGCTGCCAGTTCCCCTACCTTATTTCGTATACTCCTGGCATTGAAGTAGACACACTTCAAACCACCTACCTGAACACTGGCACCCTCCTGCGAAGTCAAATCTGTGCTCCTGACCTCTATACTCTCAATCTCCTGTACCCCAAAACTACAATCCAGGTTCCCATGCCCCTGCTGAATTAGTTTAAACCCCCCCAAAGAGCACTAACAAATCTCCCCCCCAGGATATTGGTGCCCCTCAGGTTCAGATGTAGACCATCCTGTCTATAGAGGTCCCACCTTCCCCAGAAAGAGCCCCAGTTATCCAGAAATCTGAATCCCTCCCGCCTGCTCCATCCCTGTAGCCACGTGTTTAATTGCTCTCTCTCCCTATTCCTCATCTCACTTTCACGTGGCACGGGCAACAACCCAGAGATAACAACTCTGTTTGTTCTCGCTCTGAGCTTCCATCCTAGCTCCCTAAAGGCCTGCCTGACATCCTTGTCCCCTTTCCTACCTATGTCGTTAGTGCCAATGTGGACTACGACTTGGGGCTGCTCCCCCTCCCCCTTAAGGACCCGGAAAACACGATCCGAGACATCACGTACCCTTGCACCTGGGAGGCAACATACCAAACGTGAGTCTCTCTCGCTCCCACAAAATCTCCTATCTGTGCCCCTGACTATTGAGTCCCCAATTACTAATGTTCTACTCCTTTCCCCCCTTCCCTTCTGAGCAACAGGGACAGACTCCGTGCCAGAGGCCCGTACCCCATGGCTTACCCCTGGTAAGTCGTCCCCCCCACAAGTATCCAAAACGGTATACTTGTTACTCAGGGGAACGACCGCAGGGGGTTCCTGCACTGACTGCTTCTTCCCAGTCCCTCTTACAGTTACCCATCTATCTCCAGTCTTTGGTGTAACTACTTCCCTGAAGCTCCTATCTATGACCCCCTCTGCCTCCCGAATGATCCGAAGTTCATCCAGCTCAAGCTCCAGGTCCCTAACACGGTTTTTGAGGAGCTGGAGATGGGAGCACTTCCCACAGATGAAATCAGCAGGGACACTGACGGCATCCCTCACCTCAAACATTCTGCAGGAGGAGCATTGTACTGCTCTAATAATCCAGAGGTTTGGGCTCCTGCCGTGGCTGTTGGGGAATTTGAATTTGATTTGTGAAATAAATCTGGGTTGAACAAGCCGGTATCGGTAATGGTGACGAAAAACTGCTGGATTGTTGTAAAACCCCATCTGGTTCACTTAGGTGATTGAAATCTGCTGTCCTTGTCCGATTGACCTCTACGTGACTCCAGACCCAGGGAAACATGGTTGCCCCTAAATTTAGAGTACCCAATTAATTTATTTCCAATTAAGGGGCAATTTAGCGTGTTGAATCCACCTACCCTGCACATCTTTGGGTTGTGGGGGTGAAACCCACGCAGACACGGGGAGAATGTGGAGACTCCACACGGACAGTGACCCAGAGCCGGGATCGAACCTGGGACCTCAGCACCGTGAGGCAGCAGGGCTAACCCACTGTGCCACCGTGCTGCCCTTTGCTGTCCTTATCGTATAAACTTATGTAAACCTACTTGTGAGAATAACAAAGAGTATTATTATTATAACGGTGCACGTAGCGAGGGCTGTACTTAACACTCTGCAGTGTAGCTCAGTGTCAAAGAACAAAGAACAATACAGCACAGGAACAGGCCCTTCGGCCCTCCAAGCCTGTCCCAGTCATTATCCCACCCTTAGCCGTCACACCGGAGTTTGACCAATCATTTGCACGCGAGCAGTTCTCCAAATCCTGCAGAAACATTTCAACGCAAACACCAGCGAACTTCATCACTGAAAGGTGACAATTCAAGCAAAAGTAAAACACCAAACATTTGCTTCGGATGCGAATGAAATCCTGTTTCCAAAGATGACTCAAAATATCCGGATGTTTTGCTGGAGCATAGATCAAAAGATTTGATTTGGACTCAGCCCAGGATGGAACAGATAAAAGAGGACACAGACTGAATGTTATTCTCTTTATCTTGTCATTATGTACCACACATGGTGCTGCCCTTTCGAGCTTCTCTCTGTGCTTCAGATAAGCCACCCACTACCTTGGACACAGCAAAGCTGGAGAGTTCAAGCACCGTTTCCTGTCCTACACACCATGACCTCATTGAAACAAAGAAACTTTATCTCCATTCAGTGTTTAAATGAGCTAAAAGTCATTTATTTGCTCCTCTGTATTTGGATTTATTGTTCTTTTCCATATATCCAGTTTGTGAATGGGTGGTTTATACCTGCTGCACTTTGTACAGACATTCCTGCTGTGTACAAAGCACTAGCAGGCAGCTGGGGATAGAAAGAAAGTGACAATCAGGATGTAAAGAGGGATACAGGATAGAGTGGTTTCCAGTACCTGGGTGGGAGAGGGGAAGGTATCGGATATTTACCAGGAGCTTTCGGAGGCGGAGGTAACTCCGGTGGAGGAGCTTAAGGGCAAGTGGGAGGACGAGCTAGGAGGAGAGATAGAGGCGGGTCTATGGGCGGAAGCCTAAGCCGGGTTAATGCCTCCTCATCGTGTGCCAGGCTCGGCCTGATACTGTCATAATATATACCAGGATATCATGGTGCAGACACAGACTGATGGACACACACAGGGACCAATCAACATGTACAAACACCGCAGCCAATCACCAGTTAGAATACACACACTATAAAGGCAGAGGGCACCATGATTCCCGCTCATTCTGGGTGCTGCCTCTCAGTGTAACAAGAACTCATCCAGCCCAGCACGGACTCACACCACGTGCTGAGAGAATCAACTGGTTCGGACAAGGCTTAGGTCTCTAGTTTAAGTTAGCATTATTTAGAGCCACAGTTATCGTGTGTTAGTTAGACGTAGTTAATAAAATTGAGTTGAACCTTCATCAGTGTTGGAAGTCTACACTAGCCAACACATCAAATACAGTTTAAGGTAGTCCACCAGGCACACATGACAGTGGCTAGGATGGGCAAGTTCTTCGGGGTAGAGGATAGGTGCGCGAGGTGCGCAGGCCCAACAAATCATGTCCACATGTTTTGGGCATTCCCGAAGCTTAGAGGATTTTGGCAGGATTTTGCTAAGGCAATGTCCACGGTGCTAAAAACATGGGTGGTGCCGAGTGCGGAGGTAGCGATCTTTGGAGTGTCGGAAGATCCGGGAGTTCAGGGGGCGAAAGAGGCTGACGTCTTGGCCTTTGCCTCCCTGGCAGCCCGGAGACGGATCTCGTTATTGTGGAGGGACTCGAAGCCCCCCCCAGTGTAGAGACCTGGGTTAGTGACATGGCTGGGTTTCTCAGTCTCGAGAAGATAAAGTTCGCCTATGGAGGGTCAACGGTTGGGTTCACCCGGAGGTGGCAGCCGTTGGTCGACTTTCTCGGGGAAAATTAAAATGTCAGCAGATGCAGTATTCCAAGGGGGGAGGGCGTTTTCCCATAACCAAATATGCACATCCCTGGACACTGAGGGGTAATTTATTAAACTGGCTAGTTTGCAAATTAAAACAGTTGGAATTGACAGTCTCGGGTTTTTTTTACATTTAGAGTACCTAATTAATTTTTTCCAATTAAGGGGCAATTTAGCATGGCCAACCCACCTACCCTGCATATCTTTTTGGGTTGTGGGGGCAAAACCCACACAAACACGGGGAGAATGTGCAAACTCCCCACGGGCAGTAACCCAGAGCTGGGATCGAACCTGGGACCTCGGCATCATGAGGCTGCAGGGCTAACCCACTGCGCCACTGTGCTGCCAACAGGCTCTTTTTGAGAGCTACATTGGATAAAGAGGATGTGTAGTTTTCGATCAAATGGTCTAACATAGTTAAATGAGGTCTTATAGTCTAGACTGTTTCATTTACTGACGATTCAACTGAGGAGCTATTTGATGCAATGGTGATTGCCCGCTCCCAAACCACAGTTAACATCTCTATATATATAATTAAAAATCTTCTGACTGTGCATATGTTTAATGTACAAAATGCTATGCAAAATCTTTCTGTAACAGGAAAAATCGAGTGACACATCAATATCTTGGATTTATATGGCCCCTTAAACGTAGTGCCTCGTCCCAGGGTGCTTCAGCAACGTAAGGAGATATGAGAGCATGTGAGCAAATGCTCGGTCAGGGATGGAGGTCTTAAGGAACATGGCAAAGAAAGAGAGCGAGGTGGAGAGGTTTAGGGAGGGAATACCTGAGTCTAGGCCTTGACACAACCACCGAATGCAAAAGAGGTCAAAATTAAAGAAATGTAGTGATCTTGGAGGGTTGATTTGCTAAAATATGGATCAGAAAAAGATCTCACAGAAAAGCAGCCAATTGAACAACAGCAATTTGAGCCAATCACATTTCTTCTTTTCAACGTGGACCCGTTCATAATCTTGATTTCGAATCCAGGAGAAAAATGGATGCTCAAATAATAGAAATGATTTGCAGTGTAATTCTTTTGTCTAAAGTCATTGAACTTGTGCACAAGATGAAGCAGTTATTGTCGGAAATCCCGACATATTCTGTCTTGATTGTTTCAGTGCAAGAGTTGAAATTTGAGGCCCAATCTGTACGTTAAAGCTGTCCAACTCTTCAGCGCAAATTCAATGTGAGAGCAAGCAACAGAGATAGCAAACAAGAAAAAGAGAATGAGACAGGAAGAGGACAAAGGAGCAAGGGAGAAAGAGAATGAGAAAGATATGAAGAACAAGAGCGAGAGAGCGAAAACGCGGGGAATATGAGAGACAAAGAGAGAGTTGAGAATGAGTGAGAGAGAACAAAACAAACAGTCGAAAAAGAACAAGGGGAAGAAAATGAGAGAGGGAGAGAATGAGAGATAAATGAGAGCGAGAGAGGATGATAGATAGAAGCCATTATTAAAGATGTTATAGCAGGGCTCTTGGAAAGTTCAAGGCAATCAGGCAGAGTCAACATGGTGTTGTGAAAGGGAAATCATGTTCAACCAATTTATTGGAGTTCTTTGAAGAAGCAACATGTTTTTGAAAACTCACCACTATTCTTAGAATTCCCCCTATACCAAAAAGGGCCGACATTCTAAATGGTGAACAGGGATTCTCACTCCCTGACTCCCTTGCAGGCTTCAGTGGGTGCTATTCAGGTCAAACTATATTTTCAAGTTATCCCCCGATATAACCCATACATTCACCGAAGATGTTATCTACTTACCACTTAGTAGCATCGATGTCCTGGGTCCTGCATTGCTAAGTAAGTAAAGTAGACTTTAGGAAAAAAACACTTTTTCAGGTTAAGTTAAGTTATTTTATTATTATATTTTTTCTTTTAAAAGCTGCAAACGCTTTCTTTACAGAAAGGTAAAAGGATCTTGCTTCTGGATCCTGCTGGTTGGTTGAAGGGACCTTCAGGCCCACCTTGAAAATCAATCTTCTTTAAAGTCTGGTCTTCTTGGGATGTATTCGCTGGTTAGCTCTGTTGCTGTGTCTTGTCGATCCATGTACTGAGCTATAAGAGCTGGCTCTGCTAGCTATCTCTCAGCTGACTCTGACTCCTGTTTAAATTCTAGTCTCCCTTAGCTGTATAGCTGTTTAAACTCGGCTGCTTGCCTTGTCTTTCCCATGACCGAGCTGTATATGCTTCACTTCTCTCTCTGAGTTCTCCTCCCCTCCTGTTGCTGGTCTGCTTCTGCTCCCTGAGTTTATATTCTCTTTCTACCAATTATTAAGTTTTTAGAGCCTTATTGTAAATTAACTTATTTTACTTTGATTGTTAAAAAGTTTCTTTGATGTAAACATTCTAATACAACTAAGTATTCATTTTGGGATTAACCTCACCTCTCAGATCTGATTACATTGTCTTTGTGATATTCAAAGATGCTTTGGTTTCAATAGGTGTTCCTTTTAATTCCTGTCATTTGAATAATTTAATTTTTCAATTGTCCCCAGCTCATAACTTTGCCTTTGATTTTGACTTTAAATTATGTTTCTTTTAGACAGGTTGTCTCCAATTTTCTTTTAATTGACTTGATGTTAGTAGAATTTTACGCTTAGAGTTGACACCAAATTCGACTGAGCATCTTCCATCCTTTCCAGCTGTTTACTAAGAGAGTTAATTTCAATGAAGGTGTGAAATCTTTGCTTTTAGCTGAATGCTAAAATTTTACTTGGTTATGACTTGAAAGACCTGCCTGCTTTAAACATTCGTCACTTAATTCAATTGAAACTCTCATCCATGCTTTTCCAGAAACTTCCTAAGATAGTTACTTTCAATGAAGGTGTGAGCCATTGTTTTATCTTAATACATGAATCATGTGTGTTTGATAAGCCTGCTTGTGAGAAAGAATCTGCATTTTATCATCCTGCTCTTTGCAGCTGCTATTAACCTTTGTGGGATCTTTCCCTGTATCCTCTCAGACCAGATATTGCCAGACTTCCATGTTTCAAATGACACATTTTTCTGTATTTTCAAGAACATGTGTGGATAAAGGGGAACCGGTGGATGTACTGTACTTAGATTTCCAGAAGGCACTTGATAAGGTTCCACATCAAAGGTTATTGAGAAAATTAAAGTTCATGATGTAGGGGCTAACACATTGGCATGGATAGAAGATTGGCTAGCTGACAGGAAATGGAGTTGGCATATATTGGTCTTTTTCTGTTTGGCAGGATGTGATGTGTGGTGTGCCACAGGGATCAGTGCTGGGGTTTCAATCTTTTAGTGGTAGCGTAGGCCCTTTAAGGGGATGTCTTTACAGTCCATGTGACTGGCTCAGGACCAATCGCATGGGAGAATTTCATGCACACCTTGCCGGTGTGGTCCGGACGTATACGAAATTGGACTCAGTGAGATCTGGTATTATCCAAGGGGAAACGGATGATACAAACAGGTTGGCAACACGAGAAGTCAGAAAGGTTGAGGCCTTACTTAACCAGCCTAGCAGGGATGAACGAACCCTCGAGGACAGAGTGATACTTCGGGGCTCTCTAATCATTGTTCCACCTCCAGCAATAACTACACAGTGCCCATCTGGATCAAAGAAAGAAGAAGATGCCGGCTTGCAGTTGTATATTGTGGCCAGGAATCGGTAAAGTTCTTGAGGAAGCGGTACGGCAATGCATTCCATGACAGACTCAACAATCGCTACCTCCTTCAGCCAATCTTCATCCCTGTGAGTGGCCAGGCTGCTCATGGACCAGAATGCACGGCGACTATCCAGGCCCTTTCTTGGGCAGGATGTTTCTTGTCCTGGCAGACGCTCATTCCATCCTTTTTACAATAAATTTAGAGTACCCAATTATTTTTTCCAATTAAGGGGCAATTTAGCGTAGCCAATCCACCTACCCTGCACATCTTTGGGTTGTGGGGGCGAAACCCATGCAGACACGGGGAGAATGTGAGACGCTCATTCCAAATGGCTGTCCATACCAAGGATGGGAGGTACAGCTTAGGCGGCTACTGTGGACGCCTGATGCTGGTTATTCACCATACACGGCCGACTAGAATCCACTGATTGTGTCTGATAATGGCAGCCCTTTTATTGGGGATGATTTGCAATGCTTTGTTCAGATGAATGGAGTCCAACAGGATGCCCCATATCATCCTGCATCCAACAGGTTTGAGGAACAGGCCGTACAGACTTTAAGAATGTTATGAGGAAGCAATCAGATCGCCCATTGTGCCATCAGCTGGCCAACTTCCTATTGTCCTACAACAGGACCCCCCCCCTGCAAACACAGGGAGAGCATGCAAACGCCACACGGTCAATCACCCAAGGCCGGAATCAAACCTGTGTCCCTGCTGCTATGAGGCAGCAGTGCTAACCACTGTGCCACCGGTCCCCCAGCCACGTGTGTCTCAGCGACGCACAGTTCACTGGCGGCGGGATTCTATCTTCCCGCTGCTTGTCAATGGGATTTCCCATTGAAGCCACCCCAGGCCGCTGGAAAACCGGGGTGGGGTGAAAGGTTATGATGGGTGAGCGGGAATGTGGGGTTAAGCTCACAATCAGATCATCCATGATGTTATTGAATGTCGGAGCAGGCTCGAGGGGCCTGTATGTTCAAGAGAGGCAGTGAAACCATGAGGAATTTGAACATTTGAAATCTCAACAACAGTGGGCCGCATGAGGTCAAACGTTAATGACCTGAATTGTTAACTCTTTCTCTCTCTCCATGAGTGGTACCTGACCAACTGAATATTTCCAGCATTTTCGGTTTTTACATTGAAGCTGGCTGATATTTGGTTGGTCTCTGAAGACACCTAGTGGACCAACTATGTAGCTGCGTCATGTCGGATCATGGTATGTTGGAACCTTACATAAGAATGTATAGGAGTCAGGAGTAAGCCATTCAGCCCCTCGAGCTTGCTCTATCATTCAATATAATCATGGCTAATCTCCTCTTTACATTTCGAAAACGCAAGAGTTTGAAGGGGTAAGGTGCCAACTGTGACTCAGTGGGCAGCTCTCACACCTTTGTGGATTTAATGATAATAATCTTTATTAGTGTCAGGCTTATATTAACACTGCAACGTGGTTTCACCCCCACAACCCAAAGATGTGCAGGGTAGGTGGATTGGCCACGCTAAATTGCCCCTTAATTGGAAAAAATAAATCGGTTACTCTACATTTATTAAAAAAAACACTGCAATGAAGTTACTGTGAAAAGCCCCTAGTCGCCACATTCCGGCGCCTGTTCGGGTACACAGAGGGAGAATTCAGAATGTCCAATTCACCTAACAGCACGTCTTTCGGGATTTGTGGGAGGAAACCGGAGCTCCCGGAGGAAACCCACGCAGACACGGGGAGAACGTGCAGACTCCACACAGACAGTGACCCAAGCCAGGAATCGAACCTGGGACCCTGGAGCTGTGAGGCAACAGTGCCAACCACCGTGCTATTGCGCCTCCCATGGCTGACCTTCGACCTCAGCTCCACATTCCAGGACAATCCCTTAATTCACTTTGTACCTAACATTCTATTGACCTCCGAATGAAATATACTCAATGACTGAGCATTCCCAACCTTCTGGGGTCGACAATTCCAAATTCGCAACCCCCCCTCCCCATCTCAGTTCAAAATGATCAGCTCCTTATCCTGTGACTGTAATGTCGCTTTCTCCAGCCAGCAGAAAGAACCTCTGAGAATCTACCTGTCAAAACCCTTCAGGAATGTATATGTTTCAATGAGATCTCTTCATTCTTTTAAACACGAGGCGATATCGGCCGTGTCAACACAATTCCACAGGACAGTGCCCTCACCCCAAGAACCGGTCCAGTCAACCTTCCTTGCTGCACTCCCTATATATGTCCTTCCTTGGGTTCCTTAGGCTGAGATAGAAGAGGACAAAACTTAATGCGTTCTTCGGATATTACCCTGATCAATTAAGATTAAGGGTTAGCAGCAAAGTTAAAATACCGCACAAGCGCCTGAAGGATTCATCCAGTAGTTGGTTCCGCAAATCTTTGTCTTTTCCATTTGTTGACACTTGGCACGAAGGTGTAATCAAAACAGACTTTTTCCAAAAGATATCACTGCCTCACGTGTTTGTATGTTGGTCTCCCAGCACATGATGTTCTTGGAATAGTGGTAGCTCTCCAACTAATGTTTGATCTGATAATATTATTTAATAAACCAGGGGCTGGTTTAGCTCACAAGGCTAAATCGTTGGCTTTAAAGCAGGCCAGCAGCACGGTTCAATTTCTGTACCAGCCTCCCCGAACAGGCGCCGGAATGTGGCGACTAGGAGCTTTTCACAGTAACTTCATTGAAGCCTACTCGTGACAATAAGCGATTTTCATTTCATTTTTCATTTTCAATATTATGTTTATTGTCAATTCCAGCCCAGTGCCAACCCTTAGCGAATGTCTCCATCTGGATATACACGGACCGTTGTCCATTCTAAGGATCTTAGAAGGACTATGCTGATTGTTGAAGGAGGCTCATGTGGAGCATACACGCCAGCAGAGACGAGTTGGGCCGAATGGCCTGTTTCTGTGCTGTAAGATGTTATGTAATTTGTTGTCGGTGCAGCCTGAAAGTTCCTTTTGTGACTTACGGACAGGAAGGGGTTTCATTTAAACAGCCCGCTCACCACCCATCTGCAAACACAAAGGTGTTTTTAATTTTTGATCTCTTCCCCCCCCCCCTTCTTTTCGAAGCAGTGATGTATTCCCCAACCCCTCAGTTTTGGTGAGATTGAATTCTCCATTAAGAATCCCACGGCAAGGGCAGCACGGTGGCCTAGTGGTTAGCACAACCGCCTCACGGCGCTGAGGTCCCAGGTTCGATCCCGGCTCTGGGTCACTGTCCGTGTGGAGTTTGCACATTCTCCCCGTGTCTGCGTGGGTTTCGCCCCCACAACCCAAAAAAGTGCAGAGTAGGTGGATAGGCCACGCTAAATTGCCCCTTAATTGGAAAAAATAATTGGGTAATCTAAATTTATAAAAAAAAAAAAAAAAAAAAAGAATCCCACGGCAAACACAAGAGAGGATGAACTCAAAGGGTCAGTTTATTTTCACACACGGGAGAGGAGATTGTAATGTGGCCTCCATTTCATTCATACAATAAAGGTGGGGCACGGAAAAGAAAGACAGAAAGGGCAAAGACCACACACAAAATAAGAATTATTGTTTCATCTGTGTGCAGAATCCTAGGTCCAAATGGTGCATAGAGGTCAGCAGGCTGAGGCTGGTTCTGGATAATCCACTTTGCCAGGAGAGATGACTTCCACGATGAGATGGGCAGGCTCTAGCACATGGGCGGCACGGTAGCACTGTTGCTTCACAGTTCCAGGGACCCGGGTTCCATTCCCGGCTTGGGTCACTGTCTGTGCGGAGTCTGCACGTTCTCCCCGTGTCTGCGTGGGTTTCCTCCGGGTGCTCCGGTTTCCTCCCACAAGTCCCGAAAGGCGTGCTGTTGGGTGAATTGGACATTCTGAATTCTCCCTCTGTGACCCGAACAGGCTCCGGAATGTGGCGACTAGGGGCTTTTCACAGTAACTTCATTGCAATGTAAGCCTACTTGTGACAATGATAAAGATTATTTTTATTAATTTTTATGGTCATGCGATATGACTCCCACTTTGGTTTGAAAATACGATGTTACATTTCTTTGTCTGGATACTTGAGATGGTTACTCTTCCAACCTTTAATAATTTCAAAAGAAGTTTTGCGGCCCTTTCCACAGAGAATCGCGTGTCGGCATCGTGCGGTTGTGGGGATTCTCCGGCCCGGCACGGGGCTGGGAGAATCCCGCCCATTGTCTTTCTATTCCCAAGATTGTGGATTCACCCTGAGCTTAAATTCCCAAGTTGTTTGTGATGGGATTTGAATTCATGTCATAGAATTTACAGTGCAGAAGGAGGCCATTCGGCCCATCGAGTCTGCACCGGCTCTTGGAAATAGCACCCTACCCAAGGTTAACAACTCCACCCTATCCCCATAACCCAGTAACCCCACCCAACACTAAGGGCAATTTTGGACACTAAGGGCAATTGATTATGGCCAATCCACCTAACCTGCACATCTTTGGACTGTGGGAGGAAACCGGAGCACCCGGAGGAAACCCACGCAGACACGGGGAGGACGTGCAGACTCCACACAGACAGTGACCCAAGCCGGAATCGAACCTGGGACCCAGGAGCTGTGAAGCAATTGTGCTATCCACAATGCTACTGTGCTGCCCCTAATGTCTCCTGATAATTAATCCAGGTCTCTGGATTAGTAGTCCCATAACATAATCACTGCTGTAACCTTGATGCATATGCACCCAGGAGCAGCATCAATGCTGTGTAATGGGGAGAAAATGGGGGGGAACCATCGAAAAAGAACAGTGCTCTATCTTCTTCGATGGTTGCTTGGGGTGGCGGGGGAGGCGGTATGTGGAGAGCCTTCGGCCTACCACACATTGACCACTGAGGTGTTTCATTAATGGATATCATTTGGGTATGGGATAGAATTCTGGAAGTATCTGCAGACTTCAGAAAGTAAAACCTGCCTGCTTTTCAAACTCAATTTTAAGACACAACAGCCGATTGCTGTGAGGTGAACTGTGGTGTGTTTAAAAGCTTTGAGGTATAGTCCTAGTCCTCGGCAAATAGTCCCAATTTATTTTGGCAACGGTTTCCTGGAATGGGATGTGGAAAGTTGGCATGTTTGCAGCGGGATGCAAGAGAGTAAACACAATCCTGATAGCTGACAACCTTTGATGGCCCCCGTGTGTTGCTAGGCAACCAGGAGGCGGCAATGCCTTGGCTTGAGAAAGGGAAAGTGGTTCTTACCAGAAGAGATACATTATAAAAACATCACGGGTGGGAGACACCGAAGGAGAATCTGTGTTTGCGTGGGTTTCGCCCCCACAACCTAAAGATGGGAAGCACGGTAGCACAGTGGTTAGCACTGTTGCTTCACAGCTCCATGGTCCCAGGTTCGATTCCGGCTTGGGTCACTGTCTGTGCGGAGTCTGCACATTCTCCCCGTGTCTGCGTGGGTTTCCTCCGGGTGCTCCGGTTTCCTCCCACAGTCCAAAGACATGCAGGTTAGGTGGATTGGCCATGATAAATTTCCCTTTGTGTCCAAAAAGGTTAGGAGGGGTTATTGAGTTACGGGGATAGGGTGGAAGTGAGGGCTTAAGTGGGTCGGTGCAGACTTGATGGGCTGAATGGCCTCCTTCTGCACTGTATGTTCTATAGGCGCAGGATAGGTGGATTGGCCACGCTAAATTACCCCTTAATTCAAAGAAATGAATTGGACACTCTAAATTTATTTTTTTTAAATGACCAGTACAGGCTTGGAGGGCCTGTGCTATATTGTTCTTCATTTTAAACAAATACATTTTTCAGTTTATCCAAAAGTTTATTTAATAAATTTAGAATACCCAATTCATTTTTTATCCAATTAAGGGGCAATTTAGCATGGCCAATCCACCTATTTGGCACATCTTTGGATTGTGGGGGTGAAACCCACGCAGACACGGGGAGAATGTGCAAACTCCACACGGACAGTGACACAGAGCCGGGATCGAACCTGGGACCTCAGCGCCGTGGCTAACCCACTGCACCACCATGCTGCTCATGTTTAACCAAAGTTTAAGGCCACTGTGGTAAGCCATCCCAAGAGGCTTCAGAGGGGTTTTATAAAACAAAATTAGACACCAAGCTTTTAGGACAGGTGACCAAAAGCTTTGTCAAAGTGGTAGCTATTAAATTGGAGGAGATAGAGGTAGCGAGCACAGAACACTCCATCTTCTGGTTGCTTTGCTTTTCTCTGTTCTCCCATTTGTCTATAGAGAATCGCAACATTGTTGCTTGTAACAACACAGATTTCTGGCCTTAGTTCTAACTCGACTGTTGCCCTCTTTCACACATCCTCTGGGGATTTTGAATGGGTTTCTGAAAGAGCACACAGATGCATACAGACCAGAAAGGAAGAAGTTCTCTCGCACCTTCAGGACATCTCAAAGTGCCTGAGAGCTAATGAAAGTATTCTGGAGTGTAGTCACTGTTGTAATGTTGGAAGCTCCCACACACAGCCATGTGATAATGACCAGATGCCAATTGAGCAGTAAATATTGACCAGGATACCAAGGGCAATGAAGGAATGGCAATATAGTTCTAAGCCAGAATGGTGAGTGACTTGGAGGAGAACTTCCAGCTGGTGGTGTTCTCATACATCTGTTGGCCTAGTTCTCCTGGGTGGTAGAGGTCATGGGTTTGGAAGGTGTTGTCAAAGGAGCCTTTGTGAGTTGCTGCACTGCGTTTTGTGGATTGTCATGGCTAGTGCACGGCCAATTCCAGGCCCAATTGACCCAGAGTCGCAACAATTGAATTAACCAATAATTCTTAGAAAAATACCTAAAGTCTTTGGCCCTTGGCCACCCAATAATTACAGTCACCAGGTTTGTAAGTTTAAACATAATTACTGTTTATTTATAACAAGAACTAGAATGAAATATGCAACAAATACAACTGGTTAACTGCTATCTACTTCCTAATTCCACTACATACATACACAAGACAGACAAACACAGAGGGGAGGAGAGGGGTAAAAATAATAAGTAAAAGGAAAAAGAGTCTTTGTTTCAGATGGTTGGCTGTAAGCAGACCTTCCTTCAAAGTGAGATTTCAGATCTAGGTCTCTGTGTGCAGCCTGTATTGGTTTCACTGTAGATTCATTCATTCAGGTTCTCTGTAAGTTCAGGAATACATAGAGAGAGAGGCAGAGAGAGAGAGAGAGAGAGAGAGAGAGAGACTCCGTGTGTCCAGGTCTCAACTCTCCTTTCCATCGGTCTCTGGAAATCATCCCACTCAGGCAGGATCCAATCACCACCTGTTACCGGGCAGAATACGACCTTTTGGCCACCGGCCAATCAATCAAACTGAGTCCCACCCCGTCTCTCGTGTGCCACAAAGCCTGGGTTCTGTTATCCAAAGCTCGCAGCACCATATACTGTGCTGCAACTTTTGAATGCCTCATTTTCTCTGGTGCTTGACTTAAAGATACATGTCCATCAAGCATCCATGGATCAAAAATAATAACGGCCAAAATAAAGAAAGAGGCAATAAGGGAATCAGCAGGAAGCACCCTTACAAGATGGTGCAAACTGCTGCCACTGTGTCAGTGTTGGAGGGAGTGAATGTTTAAGGTGGTTAAAGTGGTACCTATCAAGCATGTTATGAATGGTGTCGAGCTTCTTGAGTGTTGTTGGAGCTGCACTCATCCAGGCAAGTGGAGAGTACTCCATCACACTCCTGACTTGTGCCTTGTAGATGGTGGACAGGCTTTGGGGGGTCAGGAGGTGAGTTACTCACCGCAGGATTCCCAGCCTCTGACCTGCTCTGGTAGCCACAGTATTTATATGGTTGGTCCAGTTCAGTTTCTGATCAATGGTAACCCCCAGGATGTTGATTGTGGGGATTCAGCGATGGTAATGTTATGGAATGTTAAGGGGCAATGGTTAGATCCTCTCTGGTAGGAGATGGTCAATGTCTGGCACTTATGTGGTGCAAATGTAACATGTCATTTGTCAGCCCAAGCCTGGATATTGTCCAGGTCTTGCTGCATTTGGACATGGTTAGCACAACTGCCTCACGCACCGAGGTCCCAGGTTCAATCCCGGCTCTAGGTCACTGTCTGTGTGGAGTTTGCACATTCTCCCCGTGTCTGTGTGGGTTTCACCCTCACAACCCAAAGATGTGCAGGGTAGGTGGATTGGCCATGCTAAATTGCCCCTTAATTGGAAAAAATGAATTGGTTACTCTAAAAAAAATTTTTTAAAGGTGCCAACTTTAATAAAGTCAGCCCAATGTCAATCATTTTCTATTAATGACGAGGGATTATATGACTGCAAAGTTGGATGGGAGGAGAGTTCTAACTTTAACGAAAATACCAGGGGATGACACATTGATGGATTCACACACATTTGGTCCACATCTCATCCAATCATACAATCCTTTTACTTGGGGGCGTAATGTATTCAGGATGTCAAACCAGTGTTGCACCCAATTCTGTGGGATTCCCTCCGGCGTGTTTGGTTAGAATTGGCCCCTCCTCACTTGCCAGGTGTCTTAGGCCAACGTCCCATCGTTCAGCCACCTGCAGGGTTCTGCAGAACATTTTGAACAAGTATAACACATTTCAGAAGCACAGTTGCTCATTTTCTTTCCCAAACATACACGTTGCAGTAGCCTCGCTATCTGCCACACGGAAATCTACCTGAAACAGAGCCAGCTCCAAGATTAATCGAAGACGAGCGTTGCCCAATGCTAAAACCTAGACTTGCCCGAGCTTGTGACCAATGCTCCAAGCTTACAACGCACCATGATAACGTGTCACTAGTTTGACTTTTCACTCATGTTCGTCAATTTCTGATTGCTGATAGCTAATAAAAAGAAACGGAAGGGTGACATTAGCAACACTAAGGTAGTGCTACAGGAGAGAGAGCGAACAATGTTGTAGGGAAGCCATTGGGATATAGGCCTACTAAGTATTCACAGTGAGTTCACAGTGTGACATGGCCCACGCTTTCCTGAAACACGGAATTGTTACAAAAAGGTTAGAAAATGACTGGATCTGCCAACTAAATGGCAAACAGTCCGTCACTGTGTACACGTGGTAATCCCAGAGGCAGATATATAAAAAAATATATAAAACTGAGATGTTCAAGGCAGCAACGGCTACCTCATGTGAGTCGGAACCACAAGCGTTTTGCTGGCTTGTATTTTGATTTTTAAAAACATGTGATTGTTCACATGATGATCACGTGCTGAGTGCTCTTGACCCCCCCCCCCCCCCCCCCCCCAACCCCAATCTTTATGTTCTTCTGTGTCTAAATGAAGCATTCTGGGCAAATGTGGGTGTTGCTATCAGATTGGAAACAGATAAACACTTCCTGCTTCTTCCCCTCCCCCCTCCCCTCGCACCTAGGGCTCTCTGCTGCTCAGAGGTTTCGGTCTCCATATCCAAGCCTTGGATAACAATTGCAATACCAAAAACAGGCCATTCAGCCCCTCTTGTGTTTCTGCTCCACCTGAGCAATCCTCCAAATCCCATGTCCCGCCCTGTCCCCTTCATTTTCAAATGTTCTCCTTCAATCACAAACTCCAGCAGTGCATTCCCACAGCCTCCTAGTCCTCTGTGAAAAGGTTTCTCCTGCTCTCTGTCCGAATCCCCTTTTATTGAATCTGAAATCTATACCCCTTCATTCTAGCACCCTCAATTGTTGGCAACCATCTCTTTCTGTTTATTCCATCCCATCCCTTCATCATTTTATCTCTCAAATCTGCCGCAATCTTCTCAATGCTCAGGAAAGCAGCTCCAGTTCTGTTCTCTCTTCATGTTGGAGTTTCGTTAAGAGCCTGCACATCGTTACGAGTGTCACCGTTGTGGTATTTCAGCAGCTGACCACATCTTGAGCAGTGTTTGCCACGCACTGTAAATGTATACGGACGGAATTTAGCAACCCCCCCCCCCCAACCCCAGGGCCAGGAACGGAAGTGGGGCACACACACACAATTTATAAAGTTAAGGGCCCATTCAGGCCTGTTGAAAGGGGCTCACTGGGATTTTCCACTCAGCATCCTAGTTTGTATAGGTGTGGGAGGCAATCTGCAGTAGACCAACCCCGCTGATTGGCTCTCCAACATTGAGAGCCCACCTGCTATCCTCTTGCCTCTTGCCATTAAGCGGCTGCTCCAGGAACAAAATCACCAAGAATGATCATTTTCCACATCGTGACACCTATTTGAACCTGGGAATGGGAAGCCCACAGTGACATGAATTGTGTCACTAGTCACACCATCTCAAGATTCCTTCCAATAGGAGGGTGCGGCCATGTCCCATGATTTGCTCATGTGTTCATCCACAGGCCAGCAGAGAGCTGTGAACTGCCTTTTATTGTCCCACAGCTTCACTGAGGTACTGGAAGGCCACATCTATCTGGAGGTGGAGGGTTAGTTTAGTAACCCGAACCAGAATCGATTGCTGTGCCTTCGAATGGGCCTCCTTAGACTCCAAGCAGCACGGCAGGTGCTCTCTCAATGCCACCTTCCCTCAATACCACCATCACTTTCTCTTTCCCCCCACCACTGTCCTCCATTTCCCAGTCACAAAGTGACCTTTTGTGCAATCGGTCTGCGCAACCTGTGCCATCATTTTGCGTTCTGCTCCAAAATGCCATTAACCTGCCCCTTCCATTGTGGGAATGCACATTCTAGTCCGAACTGCTGGCTCTTCCTTTGGCAACAAGGTTGCTTTTTAACAATTTCAACTGGACATCCTTTTGGTATCATCTCCTGTCACTATCTTCCCCCCCCCCCCCCCACCATACGAAGCCTCTTCTTAAATTTATGTATCCAATGACTGTAAATATACCACATGCTCAAGCAAGCACATGCTAACTGCAATTCCTCTCGTTGCTGTTTAAGTGGTGGTGCAAACCCCCCCTTTAAAGTGTCCCACCATCTCTGCTAAAAGAGCAGGGAGATATTTTGACATTATAGCAGTTGTCCAACAGATTGTATTTAAATCGCATCTTTCATGCACAAAGCGTATCACTAGCGATTCTCAAACACAGAGTGTGACACCCATACCCCATGCTGGCTGTCACCTGTAGCAATTTTTCATTCCTGCTCCACTCAACATTTACTAAAGCCTCATCTTGCGCTAACCCACAAAAGTGTTGTGAAAAGCGTCGCCTTGACGACTGTTTTACTTTTGCAACTAAAATTCCACTTAAACCGCACACCACAAAAACAGAAAAGGACAAAGCTAATCTGGTCCCATGCATGTTGTCAGATCTTTGACACCGATTGCCGCTTTGACTGTGGCCAACTAATTGAGCTCAGGCTGCAAAACCAACCTGGGGCCTCCTCGTCTAAACAGGTCATCAGGGGGCAATATACTTAGGTTAAACTTCTGGGGTGAAAAATACCTTTTGTTCTTGCTCAGGTCATGTTGCTCCCTTGGGTTACAATGCACTAGGATGCTTAAAGGATTCAATGGAATAAATAGACTCGACTTTCTGTTTGCACATGGGATCAATTCAAAAACTGAGATCGATGATTTTTGGTCGGCTGAGCAGACTAGTTCATCGGAGCTCAGGGGAGCAACATACATTTGAAAATGCCCATTTTGTAAAAAAGAAAGCGTAGACTTCGGAATGTAAAGGTTTGAATAATGAGCTGAATAAGTGTTTGAATGTAAAGGATGTGTTAGGCCCTGGATTTTCTTGCTGTGTAGGGAAAGCCTCCAGGGTTACGGTACAATGGATTGATTGGAAAAGTTTACACTTTGAAAACAGAAATGAGGGCAAATGAAAACTAAAAGGCAAATTAAAAATGAGTCTTCTCTTCTGCTTCTCTGTTTTACTCAGCTCCCAAATTCAAACTATCGCTCGAGGTTGGGACCGTTCAATGATCATGCTCCTTCGGTTGCTCCTTTCTCGATTCATTTACCACCTATAGAATCAAAACAAAAATTACATTTAAAAATCAAGCAATTGTGAATCGGCAGGTATGCGTGTGTGTGTTCAGTGGGCATGTCCATTTCCCACCCCTAATTTTAAGATTTGGGTTTGGTTTTTCCCTGAAAAAAGAAGGCCCTGTCCCAGGGAAAAGGATCCAATTATTCACATCCCACAAAAACGAACCTCACTTTTAAAGCAATCCCCATTTCCCCAAAAAGAGCACAAGATCTAGGAGTAGGGAGGGCAGTACGGTGGCAGTTTGAAACGCGAGAGTACAGGAAGCCACACAGCTCTCTTAATCAATAATTCTCACCTCTCCATCCCGGGTCTCAATAGTTTTGATTAACACGGTCTTCCTGCTCGGAATATCTGAATTGTGATCATAATCTAAAATGGAAGAACCAAACACAAACCGGAATTATTGAACAGTCTCCAAGCACACTGATATGAAAGGTTTCCATCTTAAATGGTTCAGATGGCTTCCGAGGCCTCATAGACTTACCTCTGAAGCTGAGCGACGAAAAGGACTGGACTGGGACTGAAATCCTATTGAGACAAAGAGACAGTTCATGACTGCTAATTCCAGAATATTTTACCTCAAATTTAGCTTGAAAGGAATACTGCAAGGAATTGGTAAGGGATTGGAAAACATCGGTGTTGTGTTCTACTTCTTCATTTGACATAAGCTGCTTCCTTGATGTATGCTCTGGCAAAGGAAGGTTCAGACTTGGAGATAGGGTTAACACATTTATTGAACAGTTAACAATTCTCCTACTTGAGTTTGACTCTCCTGCTAATGTTGTTATAGTAACTCAGTCTAACTAACCAGTCTGCTCTGAGCCACGTAGTGGGTGTGATGCTTCTGATCTGCCCCGGTCCTTCTCTCTGAGTGTCTTCCAATTGTGCAACTATTGGGCTGCAAGTGATTCCCTTATTTCTTGACTGGATGTGTGGTGCTCGGGGATACCCTATTCTGGTTCTCAACAATGTCCATCATTGGCTGTTTACCCCCACTACTCCCACGACTTAGGTGCAAGGCCCATTCTTTTTTTAAATATAAATTTAGAGTACCCAATTCATTTTTCCAATTAAGGGGCAATTTAGCGTGGCCAATCCACCTACCCAGCACATCTTTGGGTTGTGGGGGCGAGACCCACGCAGACACAGGGAGAATGTGCAAACTCCACACGGACAGTGACCCAGAGCCGGGATCGAACCTGGGACCTCGGCACCGTGAGGCAGCAGTGCTAACCACTGCGCCACCATGCTGCCTGTGCAAGGCCCATTTGAGTAAGATTGTCTGCATATACAATCAGGGCCCACACTCATGGCTTAATTCATAATCTCAATATTTCCAACTTTTCAGACTGACAAGAGGCTCCCGGGTTACTCCTGTTATCAACTCAAGTGCACATAATCTAGGCTGACACTTCACTGCAGTACTGAGGGAGTGCAGCATTTCCAGAGGTGTCACTGTTCAGGTGGGCCGTTAAACCGAGGACCCCCGTCTGCCTCTTCCAACTGCTCAGGTGGGCGTTACAGACCCCATAGCACAATGTGAAGAGGAGCAGGGCAGTATCCTGGTGAACATTCTTCCCACTGCTGCTAACAGATGAATTGAACATTTATCTCCCTTGCCATTGTCCTGGGAGAGCTCTCGCTGAGGGTGAGCCAGAGACAAGTACAACTAGTTAGCCCACGGAGACGAAACAGAAACTGAGGAACCTGCATTCAGATAGCCACCTTCTCCCATTCCCAGGAGCTCCCAAAGTACTTCTCCACCAGTGATTTTCCTTTTAGTCAAATGCACGTCACATTCCAGCACCTGTTCCCGTACCAGCCTCCCCGAACAGGCGCCGGAATGTGGCGACTAGGGGCTTTTCACAGTAACTTCATTTGAAGCCTACTCGTGACAATAAGCGATTTTCATTTTTCATTTTCATTTCATTGGTGGGATCTTAGCAAATTGGCACGTGCATTTGACTAAAAGGAAAATCACTGGTGGAGAAGTACTTTGGGAGCTCCTGGGAATGGGAGAAGGTGGCTATCTGAATGCAGGTTCCTCGGTTTCTGTTTCGTCTCCGTGGGCTAACTAGTTATACTTGTCTCTGGCTCACCCTCAGCGAGAGCTCTACCTTCCAGGACTAGTGTGTGAATGTTTGTGGACGTGGAGCCTAGTCCCCTAGAAGTCATATTCGGGGTTTCGGACTGGCCAGGGGAGAAGCAGGTGGGAGCGGGGGCAGACATTTTAGCCTTTGTCTCGCTGATTTGGTGGTGTGTGCTGTTGGGGTGGAGCCTCTCCACCCTGTGCCTTGGGATGGCCGGGGGACCTGCTGGGGTTCTGACCCTGAAAAAAACGTGACATTTTCTCCAGGGCGCGGGGGGGAGATGGGGAAGTGATGGGTTCCACAATTGTTGGGGTTTGTTAATCATGCATTTTTGGGAGTTGGTTACCGTTGACTGTTGATGGAGGGAGGGTTTGAGGGAGGGGTATTGTTTTGTATTGTAAAATTGGGTCCTCGGCACCGTGAGGCAGTAGAGCTCACAACTGCACCACCGTGCTGCCCATGAAACGCATCACCGTGGCACTCTCATGGAAAACTGCTGTTGGGGTGACCATCCCCATAGCAACAGGGGCCTGAAGCACTACCTACTATCTATGATGCCTTTTGCTCGCTGAGGAAAGATTTACCCAACGTGCTCAGCTCACCTGCTCTCTTCCCCTTCCAGCAGTTTTCTGTAGGTGGCAATTTCAATATCCAGGGCCATCTTGACGTTGAGCAGATCCTGATACTCCCTCAGGTGTCTCGCCATCTCATCCTTCATGTGATGAACCTCTTGCTCAAGGCGGCCAATAGAGTCCTGATAGCCAGATGCTTCAACGGAAAACTGTTCTTCCACCTCCCGTAGCTGTCTCAGCAGAGACTCATTCTACAGGCAAACCATACAACAGATTCACCTGTCTACACACAGCACTCCCTGAATGCATACACCACACCAGAGATAAGCATCACTCCCTGAATGCATACACCACACCAGAGATAAGCATCACTCCCTGAATGCATACACCACACCAGAGATAAGCATCACTCCCTGAATGCATACACCACACCAGAGATAAGCATCACTCCCTGAATGCATACACCACACCAGAGATAAGCATCACTCCCTGAATGCATACACCACACCAGAGATAAGCATCACTCCCTGAATGCATACACCACACCAGAGATAAGCATCACTCCCTGAATGCATACACCACACCAGAGATAAGCATCACTCCCTGAATGCATACACCACACCAGAGATAAGCATCACTCCCTGAATGCATACACCACACCAGAGATACAAAATTGACTATGAACCAACAGAAATCCCCAATGAACCAATCCTATCAGGATACAATTTGACAACTGGAGCTTGTTTGGGGCCTAGTTTGACGTTGCTTGACTAACAGAAAAAGTCATCATTCCATCCTGTTTACCCATTGCTGACAGATTGTTACTGAGTATATTTTATGCTGTTTATTCAACAGCTCAATTATATGATACCAGGATCTAACAAACATGGGGCTGGTTTAGCTCACTGGGCTAAATCGCTGGCTTTGAAAGCAGGCCAGCAGCACGGTTCAATTCCCGTACCAGCCTCCCCAAACAGGCGCCGGAATGTGGCGACTAGGGGCTTTTCACAGTAACTTCATTGAAGCCTACTCGTGACAATAAGTGATTTTCATTTTTCATTTCATTTTTTCACATGAATATTATACAAGTTAACTGGATAATTAATTGCAAATTACATTTGTAAATACACATTCCCCCCACCGTATGGCCGTTTTTCCCTGAGGTTTTGGAAAATTGTCAAAAGCTGTTGTTGTAACCACAATGGAGGTCCCGGAATCAGGACAATTCGATTTCCCATGACATCCGCGGAATATGAACTTCCCCTTTAAAGGGGGGGTGGGGGGGGGGGGGGGGGGGGGGGGGGGCGACACTTCCCCTTTAAGGGGTGGGGCTTCCCCTCTACATGGAGAGTCCCCAGCTGTATAAAAACCCCAGCCCAGCTGTGGGTTGGGGAAGGACACCTTTAGGGGAGTGGAGGAGTATTAGCATTTTATTGAAATAAACCTGGGTCTATAAATTTCTGCTATCGTCTATGCGTACTGACTTATCGCGGATTCAACAGCTGTGCAATCACCAATTTGCATTTTCTAACACTCTTAACATCACAGAACAATCCAAAGTGCTTAAAGAGAGCATTATTCATCGAATGTTGACAACGGGCCACAAAAGGAAACAGTTGGACAGATGACTAACAGTTTTTTCAAAGAGGTAGACTTCAGACATCTCTTGTTTTAAATTCAGAGTACTCAATTCATTTTTCCCAATTAAGGGGCAATTTAGCATGGCCTATCCACCTAGCCTGCACATCTTTGGGTTGTGGGGGTGAAACCCACGCAGACACGGGGAGAATGTGCAAACTCCACACGGACAGTGACCCAGAGCCGGGATCGAACCTGGGACCTCGGCGCCGTGAGGCAGCAGTGCTAACCCACTGCACCACCCTGAACCCACAACTTTATAACTAGGAGGCAAAACTGCTACATGGCAAGCCAATGCTGACACTTTTAACTCAAAGTACACTGCCTGCATGAAGCTGGTGACCCCCCCCCCCCCCCTTGATTGGCTGTCTAGGCTTTGTTCTCACTTACCGTTCCTTTCAGGGAATCCAGGTCACAGGTCAGACTCTGGATCTGACGCCGTGATTCGTTGAGATCCTGCTTTGTCTGTCTCAGGGTTTCCGTATTCCGGTTGGCAGAGTCAGTCAGATCGGTGAACTGTTGGACAGAGTGGAGACAGAGGCAGTTACAAGTGAGGCAGCTGTTCAAACAGGACAAAGCAGAAAGTGTGCGCTGTGAGGCAGCACAGCATGAACAGACACAGGGAGGCCTAGAAAGCCTGCACCTGTGGACAATGCGTGAAGAGAAGACCAGGCTCAGCCATACTGCCGCGCATCATGATCAAAAAGCTGGTGATAGCCATCATCGAGCTTCACAAAGGAAGAATGGCCACTGGGGAGGGGGTGAGGCACCTGTGTAACTGGAATTGAACATGAGCAACCATTAGCAGGAATAGAGAAGAGATACTTGGGGCGAGGAGGAATGTGTTACATTTAGGTCTCCATTTTGTGACATGGAACTGAATAAATCTGCTCATTTGTAGGCTGGCATCAGAACAAAAAGGTGACCATTGCTAAAGAAAAGGGCCTGCTACCCTTCAGCACTCTGGACCTACAGCTGACTTTAGTCTACTCTGTGTGGTTGAGTGTTAAAGCTGTCAGGCCAACTGGTCAATACGTCTGTGCCAACATCCCAGGAAACAGAGTGTTCATTTTAAATGTAGTCACTTATGAATAAACCTTGCTGAACTGCTTCAGAAGAGAGACACAGGGTGCTGTAGGAGTACTTGAGGCCTGCAGTAATAGGCCCCAGGACAGGATCTTAGCGCTGCAGGGGTTGCGGAATCTGACTGAGATTTTACCTTGGACTTGTACCACTCCTCGGCCTCCTGCACGTTCTTGGTGGCAATAGTCTCGTACTGTGTGCGGATCTCTTTCAGAGCTGCGGTCAGGTCTGGCTTTGCCACTTCCATCTCAACCTGTACTTGTGAAGCCTGCATGTTCATCTGGAGGTCCCGCAGCTCCTGGCATTGGAAAGAAGAGAGGAACATCCAAATTTGAGACGCCTGTTGTGGTGAATGTAATTCACACTGTATTGTTTGATATGGTATTGTGTCCTTGTGGGCTCTGTCTGTGAGCCGTTGCGCGGCTCTGCCCATAGGGGGAGATGAGGAGCTTGTACAGGGCTCCACCTTTGGCTCCGCCCATGGCCCCTCCCACTACCGGAAGTATAAAGTGCTGCAGCCATGTGAGCCTGCCTTCAGTTCTTCTGGTCGCAGGCAGGCTCAGTTGTAAGACTATTAAAACCACAGTTTACTTCCAATCGTGTTCCGAATGAATTGATGGTCACATCACTTAATCAATCAAATTGACACATGAGCATTCTGACAGAATGGCTATTGACAAGCTAATTCTGACCATGGAACCCTCAAAGAGAAAAACAATGAAAAGATCCATTTTTGTTCCCCACAGAAGCAAGATTGCTGACAACTGAAGAACAACTGACACTCAAAGGTGTCTGAAATAATGGTTACCAGACAGAACGTTTTAAACTGGATTTGGGCCTAGTCAAGAATTCTGGATTGACAAAGAGGAAAAAGTTTTGTTCCCACGTGCGACATTCCCTGAAGTAGATATGAAAGAAAACAAACCAACAACAGCTCACCTCATCGTGGATCTTCTTGAGAAATTCGATTTCATCCAGCAGTGACTCAACTTTTCGCTCCAGCTCCAATCGAGACAAAGTCGCATCATCAACATCCTGCGGGGTTTGTGTTTCAGGAAAGGAAGGAAGGAGCAGGAGGGACGAAAGGAGAAAAGGAAAAGGGGAATTAGAAAAAGGAGAAAGGGCAAAAGAAGACATTTTAATCCCACGGGCAGCACGATTGCGCAATGGTTAGCACTGCTGCCTCACGGCACCGAGGTCCCAGGTTCGATCCCGGCTCTGGGTCACTGTCCGTGTGGAGTTTGCACATTCTCCCCATGTTTGTGTAGGTCTCACCCCCACAACACAAAGGTCAGGTGGATTGGCCACTCTAAATTGCCCCTTAATTGGAAAAAATGAATTGGGCACTCTACATTTAAAAAAAAAAGACATATTAATGCCTCTGCTTGAGCTTGTTGTTATAATAGGATTGTTTGCAAGGAACGGTGTTCAGTTTTTAAAGCTAAAAGTTTGGTTTGATCCTTGGCTTTGAAGTAAAACTTTCCACTTTACCTATCGAAAGTTACCCAGGTTTTGTAGCTTTTTTAAAAATAAATTTAGAGTACCCAATTCATTTTTTCCAATTGAAGTCATTCATTCACCTTGGCCTCATATCCTTTTATATGATTTAATAATATTTAAAACAGGAAGAATCTCTGATTTAAAATCACTAATTGAGCTGGCACCTACAGATTCTTGTTGGAGAGCGCTCTGCACTTCTACCACTTTGTGCATGAAGAAATGTTTTAGAGAGGGAGACATTTCTCTAAAACCCTCAAAAGTCTTTCGTTATCCAAACGTCTGGTCACCCCTCCTTGCCTCAGTGTCCTCGTTCCTTTCTAACTTGTGAAGGACCATTAGGAGGTTTTTGCATAATGGACTTTGTTGCCATTCATGACCCGTGCACGACCAAGGTCTATCTGGCCACATCAGGGCAAAGTGCTGGCACTGAATGCATGCCAACTGTCACCGTTTTGCATTGGTAGTCAGTGCTCATGGCATTCTCTCACACGCCAGAGTTCCCTTGCAAGGGACAGCACGGTGGCGCAGTGGTTAGCACTGGACTACGGCACTGAGGACCCAGGTTCAAATCCCAGCCCTGGGTCACTGTCTGTGTGGAGTCTGCACGTTCTCCCCGTGTCTGCGTGGGTTTCCTCCGGGTGCTCCGGTTTCCTCCCACAGTCCCGAAAGACGTGCTGTTAGGTGAATTGGACATTCTGAATTCTCCCTCTGTGACCCAAACAGGCGCCGGAGTGTGGCGACTAGGGGCTTTTCACAGTAACTGTAACCCTACTTGTGACAATAATAAAAATGATTATAGGTAGTCATCAGCTCAAAGGTGGCACTTGCTGGGAGGGCAAGAAGAGAGAAGAGCACGTTTTTAAAAAAAAATTTAAGTACCCAATTCTCTTTTTTCCAATTAAGGGGCAATTTAGCGTGGCCAATCCACCGACCCTGCACATCTTTGGGTTGTGGGGGTGAAACCCACGCAGACACGGGGAGAATGTGCAAACTCCACACGGACAGTGACCCAGAGCCGGGATCGAACCTGGGACCTCAGCGCCGTGAGGTAGCAGTGCTAACCACTGCGCCACCATGCTGCCCTTACTACCTATTTTTACACGTAACATGCAAGGCTTATAAAAACAAAACTGAGTCACTAAAAACACTGATAAAATCCCAGAAATAATATGGAAGGAAAAAGAGGATTCACAGGTTTGTATCCAGGCTGTGCCGAGGATTTCAGGGACTATGTCAGCTTTTGCACGATTTTTGTGTTGGCATTTATGGGACGACTGTAAAGTCTGTACATTCTGGACATTCTGTGCACTATTGCAATTTTCAGCAGACGAGGGATCCAGATCTGCTGGGTTTATCCAGTATTTTCTGTTTCCATTTCAGATTTCCAGCATCTTGCTTTAATTTTATTGGGGAGTTCTTTATCCAGCATCCACAGCAGCAGAGAAACTGCTTTAAACCTGGGTACGGCAAAGTCGCCATAGTCCCAGATGACCATAGGCTGCTTCCCCCTTTGAGGGGGAGAGCTGCCCCCCCTTTGAGGGGGAGAGCTGGCTGGTGGTGATTTAACCAGAGGATCACCACACCTCAGGCGAGGGGCAAGGTGGAAAAGGCGGGGCCTTCATGGATAACCTCAGCCGGTACGGGGAATTGAACCCACGCTACTGGTGTCGCTCTGCATCACCACCCAGCTGCCCAGCCAACTGAGCTAAACCAGCAGCTTCTCTCAGACTCTCACCTTCCTGAACAGTACCAGGTTATTCTCGGCATCCTCTCTCTTCTGGGCTTCATCTTCCAACCTGTAACACAATTCCACACGAACATTACTGACTTCCCAGCCAGATAGTTAAAGCACAAATATCCCATCCCCCGTCTCAGCCACACAGCTGCAGGGAGCCATGGAACATGGAGGCATTTCAGTAGCACCATATCCCATCTCCAAATGCTTTGTAATAATTATTCCAGAGTGTAATGAGTGCCACTATGTAGAAAACCACAGCAGTTACTTTTTTTTTCTTTGTTGCACAGGGCGAGACTCCAAAACACAGATTGCAATGTGACAAGATATGTGTTTTAATGGTGTTGGCTGAGGGAGGAATGTTGGCCGGTATATACCAGGTGAACTCCCCGCTCTTGGTTGAACAGCGGCCTGGGATTAATGCCTTCCTGAGTATCAGAGGAGGCTGGTATGGAGGCCTCACTTCAACATCTTGGCAAAAGAACCTGCTATAGGGTACAGCCCCCCGTCAGTATTGCACTAGAACATAGTTCAAGGTTGTCAACGGATATTCCTGAACGGAACCTCCTATAGCGTTTTCACTCCGAGGACATTACCAACTGAGAAAACCTTTGGGAGATAATAGCAGAGAAATTCTGGCATGTTCTGAGGATCAATGGCAGAATATAGATTGTTGTAGCCATCCACTAGGGGCCTCTATTGACCAACTGTTTTTGAAGGTTGTTGTTGTGAGACTTGAGTAATCAGGATTTAAAAGATGCCCCCCTCCCCCCTCCCCTCCCCCCCTCCCCTCCCCCCCCCTCCCCCCTCCCCCCCCTCCCCCCCCCTCCCCCCCTCCCCCCCCCCTCCCCCCCTCCCCCCCTTCCCTCCCCTCCCCTCCCCTCCCCCTCCCCCCTCCCCCTCCCCCCTCCCCCTCCCCTCCCCCCTCCCCTCCCCCTCCCCTCCCCCTCCCCCCTCCCCCTCCCCCTCTCCCCCTCCCTCTCCCCCTCCCCCTCCCCCTCCTCCTCCCCCTCCCCCTCCTCCTCCCCCTCCCCCTCCTCCTCCCCCTCCCCTCCCCCTCCTCTCCTGTGGACACTATCTCGCTGTGCTACACCTCTGGAATCCTGGCTGCTGTGGGGCTTTGGAATCATTTGCAAGGCCTCCCCACAAGCTCATACACTAAGATCACTCAGGCCTGTAATTGAACCTGGAGCCTTCCTGATCTACATGACTTGACTTAAGCACCGTAATTAAGCCACTGAGGAGACTGTTAAGGACATGAACCAGCGAATATGCCCATAAAAAACACAGACAGGCCGGTGATGCTGTTCACGAACGTACACAGAGATGGCCGCTAAACCCACCTTTTAAAACTGCAGTGACAATAGGAGCTTTTGAATCCGACAGAGAAACCATTGTCACACCACGTGGAACAGATTGGAGGGGTAGAATATAAACCTTGTGAATTTAGCAGCGAATCCAGTTCCCGGGGGATAACAAATAGGATGCACCTTCAAATGACCTTTATTGGAGGGAAATAATTTGGACCTCAAAACCGCCAGACACATTTGATCAGTAGCACTTGACAAATCAAAGGAAACGAGAAATCCTGTTAATTTACAAATTGCTCCCACCACTTAATGTTCCACGGTGTCCTGGGTTTCAAAAATAAAAATGAAGCCCCAAACGGTGACGGCAGAAAAACATGGCAACAACTAAAGAAAAGAGGCAGCGTTTGAGGTCATTTTTGAAAGCAGCACCATGGGGTAAAACTGCTCTGGTTGCTATGTGTATGGTATGTTTCTTTTTAATGCATTTACAATGGAGCCACACAAAAGCACCTTGAATAGTTCTGCTCCTTCTTGCTACCAGCTCAGTGGTTTCTTATTTAAATTCAGTGTTCAAAACTTTAACCTGTGTCTACACTTTGACGAGCAACATTCAGGTCCCCAGAAGCAGTAATGTTGCCTCATTTAGATGCGAGTGCTGCCTCCTGAGCAGCAACTGGGTTACTGGATAAGCAGAGGGGTGTTTTACAAGCATCTTTGTCCCTCGCTCTCCTTGCTGGAGTCAGATTTCCAGAAGGCCTCCAGCACCTCAGCTGTGTGGACATTCTTCACACGGGCTGACAATCAGCTTCATCGGCCGATTCAATTGCAGAGGGCTGATCCTAAACCCTGGGCTGGATTCTCCGCAGCCCTGCGCCGAACTCACGTTCGGCACGGGAGCGGAGAATGGCCGTTTACAAGGAAATCAGGACCGGCGCCGCTGAAGCAAGAATCTCTCGGGATTCGCTCGCGCCGGATCTACGCGGCGCGGGGTAGGGGGCCATTGACCGAGGACCCCCGCATGATTCTCCGCGCAAAACTGACCGAGTTCCCAACGGCGTGGTTCTAACCATGTATTGGCCGCTGGGAATCTCAGGTGGTGGCTGCAGACTCAGTCCGCGGCTGCGTTGGTGGGGCGGCGGGAGAATCAATCACCGTGGGGGCCTCATGGACGGCCAGGGGAACGATCGGGCAGCACGGATCCGCGGGCGTGTAGGCCGTCGCCGTGCGCATGTGCGGACTCCCGACTGGAAGTGCAGGCTCCCGTATCCGCAGCCAGAGATGCGAGAAGCACTCCGGGGCCCTCTGGTTGGAGAATTGCTCAGAACTTTCTGAAGGAAAGTCCAGAGTGAAACGCCAGTGTGGGGACGGAGCCCCATTATTGGAGAATCCAGCCCCCAATCTTCAGCCAACAACAACTTGCATTTATATAGCGCCTCTAACTTAAAAAGGTCCTGAGGCACTTCACAGTCACGATTATCAAAAATAAATACACTCCGACACTGAGCCATATGAGGAGGTATTAGGTCACATGACCAAAAAGCTTGGTCAATGAGTTGGCTTTTAAGGAGGGTTAAAGGTCAAAAGCGAGGCAGAGTGGTTGAGAGAGAGAATTCCAGCACATGATGCGGAGGCGGTGTGCCAAGCTGAGGTGGTGTGACAATGATGGAGCAATTATAATCAGTATGCACAATGGCCATAAAGGAGCACAGAGATGTTAGAGGGTTGTGGACCAGGAGCGGGTGACAGAGATAGGGAAGGATGAGGCCATGGAGGAATCTGAAAACAAGTGTGAATTTTAAAAATGAGGCGTTACTTAACCAAGAGCCATTACAGGTCGCTGAGCACTGCTGCCTCACAGCACCAGTGACCCGGGTTCAATTCCGGCCTTGGGTGACTGTGCGGAGTCTGCACGTTCTCCCTGTGTCTGCGTGGGTTTCCTCCGGGTGCTCCGGTTTCCGCCAACAGTCCAAAGATGTGTAGGTTAGAGGGATTGGCCATGCTAAATTGCCCCTTACAGTCCAAAGATGTGCAGGTTAATCGGGGATATATATAAGTGGCTGGGGGAGCAGGGAGGCGAGCGGCTGATGAAGATCAAGGAGAAATGGGAAGCAGAGTTGGGAATGGAGATCAATTGGGGAGTATGGAGTGAGGCACTGCGAAGGGTAAACGGGACCTCCTCTTGTGCGAGGATGAGCCTGATACAGTTTAAGGTGGTGCACAGGGTGCATATGACTCGGGCGAGAATGAGTGGGTTCTTTCAGGGGGTAGCATGTGAGTGTGAGAGGTGTGGGCGGGGGTCAGCGAATCACGTGCTCATGTTTTGGAGTTGTGAAAAATTGGGAAGATCCTGGGCGGGAGTGTCTGCGGTCTGAGCCAGGATAGTGGAGGAGGGAGTGGGACCACAGTGTTTTTCTCTCCTCCCTATCCTGGGATGACAGAGGGCTTTGTGCCTACACCCTGATTGAGGCTAGTTATTAACTGGCTATTGCAGTTGCTCAGATTCCAGTTGCAAGAACCAGCGGCTGGTTTAGCATAGTGGGCTAAACAGCTGGCTTGTAATGCAGAACAAGGCCAGTAGCGCGGGTTTAATTCTCGTACCAGCCTCCCCGAATGTGGCGACTGGGGGTTTTTCACAGGAACTTCATTGAAGCCTATTTGTGATAATAAGCTATTATTATTGAGAAAGACATCAAGCCTTGAACATTAGGCTCCTCGTTTGTCTGTATCGAAATACAAATCGTTGGGCGGCAGTGTTGCGCAGTGGTTAGCACTTCTGCCTCACAGCGCTGAGGACCCGGGTTTGATCCTGGCCCCGGGTGCTCCAGTTTCCTCCCACAAGTCCCGAAAGACGTGCTGTTAGGTGAATTGGACATTCTGAATTCTCCCTCTGTGACCCGAACAGGCGCCGGAATGTGGCGACTAGGAGCTTTTCACAGTAACTTCATTGCAGTGTTAATGTAAGCCCACTTGTGACAATAAAGATTATTATTATTATTATTAAAACAGCACCTCCAGTAACGCAGCAGCACTCCAGCAGTGCTGATATGTCAGCATAGATTATGTGTATAAATCAGGACTCGGGTTCGATCCTGACCGTATGGAGTTCGCACATTCTCCCCGTGTCTGCGTGGGTTTCACCCCCACAACCCAAAGATGTGCAGGGTAGGTGGATTGGCCACGCTAAATTGCCCTTTAATTAGAAAAAAAAACGAATTGGGCACTCTGAATTTTTTTTTAAAAGTCAGCAAGAGGGCTTGAAATCATAGAATCCCGACAGTGCAGAAGGAGGCCATTCAGCCCATCGAGTCTGCAATGACCCTCTGAAAGAGCACCCCGCCGAAGTCCATTCCCCCACCCTATATAACCCCTTAACCTAACCTGCACATCTTTGGACTGTGGGAGGAAACCGGAGCACCCGGAGGAAACCCACGCAGACACGGGGAGAACGTGCAGACTCCGCACAGACAGTGACCCCGGGGGGGAGAGTGGGACTGTGAAATTGCATGGACAGGATTCCCTCCTGGTTCCTGCCTGTCCCAACCTCACAGTCATTTTACTCTGGGGGGGGTAGGCCCTCAGCCTGAAAGCAGATTGAGGCCTTCAAATGTTTTTGTATTCATTCATGAGATGTGGGCGTCGCTGGTTAGGCCAGCATTTGTTGCCCATCCCTAATTGCCCCTTGAGAAGGTGGTGGTGCTGGGTGAGGAGATTGAGGAGGGGACGTGGGCGGATGCCCTGGAGAGAGTGAATTCCTCCTCTTCCTGTGCGAGGCTTAGCCTCATCCAATTCAAGGTGCTGCATAGGGCCCACATGACTGGGACGAGGATGAGTAGGTTCTTTGGGGGCGAGGACAGGTGTGCTAGGTGCTCGGGGAGCTCAGCGAACCACGCCCATATGTTCTGGGCATGCCCGGCACTGGAGGAGTTCTGGAAGGGGTGGCGAGGACGGTGTCGAGGGTGGTAGGATCCAGGGTCAAGCCAGGCTGGGGACTCGCAATTTTTGGGGTTGCAGTGGAGCCGGGAGTGCAGGAGGCGAAAGAGGCCGGTGTTCTGGCCTTTGCGTCCCTAGTAGCCCGGCGGAGGATCTTGCTTCAATGGAAGGATGAGAGGCCCCCAAACGTGGAGGCCTGGGTCAATGATATGGCGGGGTTCATTAAATTGGAGAGGGTGAAATTTGCCCTGAGGGGATCAGTATAAGGGTTCTTTAAGCGGTGGCAGCCTTTGGAAAATCTCAATAAAAATTATTTTTTAAAAAAAGAGGTGGTGGTGAGCTGCCTTCTTGAGCCGCTGCAGTCCCTGTGGTGTAGGTACACCCACTGTGCTGTTAGGGAGGGAGTTCCAGGATTTCGACCCAGTGGCAAATGGTGAATTAATGGGCCAACCAATCGTAAATAAATCAGCCTCCAGTATTATTCTTAATTGACAGACATGGAAGTCCAGTGTGCTGGATGACTTAATGCATTTAACGTTTATGTTCCTTTCTCTGATGTTTGCCTCCAGGAGAGACTATCTGCAAATTACTGCAGACTGGACCATTGGATAGCGGAAAGGAAATGACTTCAATTAGTCTGCACTTCACTAATGGAACACACTTCCAGACTAATAAAGAAACTGGTGGCTTTGGGAGATAATGCATTTCGCAGAGGATCACAGTTAATGGCAACCCAAGCAGGGTCTGTGGGTTCATTGTTAATGGAAAGTATTTGCCGCTATGAAGTCCCAATACACAGAACCCTTCAGGATTAAAAACAATTGTTATCCAATTGGCAGAGCAGAAAACCCAGAGAGCTGGGTTTCAATGGAGAGTAACACTGGGCAAGGGGTAAAGCCATCAGTTTACCAATGTTGGGTAAAAATTGACTCCAATGTTTCAGATTTAGGGGCATCATGGCAGCACAGTGGTTAGCGCTGCTGCCTCACTGTGCCAGGGACCCAGGTTCGATTCCAACCTCGGTTCACTGTCTGTGCGGAGTCTGCACATTCTCCCCGTGTCTGTGTGGGTTTCCTCCGGGTGCTCCGGTTTCCTCCCACAGTCCAAAGATGTGCAGGTTAGTTGGACTGGCCATGATAAATTGCCCCTTAGTGTCCAAAGGTTGGGTGGAGTTGCAGGGAAAGGGCAGGAGATTTGGGCCTAGGTAGGGTGCTCTTTCAGAGGGTTGGTGCAGACTCAATGGGCTGAATGGCCTTCTTCTGAACTGTAGGGGTTCGATGGTTTTATGGGCAAGAACACATAGAAAACAATAGTTTTTTTCAATAATAATAATCTTCATTAGTGTCACCAGTAGGGCAGCACAGTGGTGCAGTGGTTAGCACTGCTGCCTCATGGTGCCGAGGTCCCAGGTTCGATCCCGGCCCTGGGTCACTGTCCGTGTGGAGTTTGCACATTCTCCCCATGTCTGCGTGGGTCTCACCCCCACAACCCAAAGATGTGCAGGGTAGGTGGATTGGCCACACTAAATTGCCCCTTGATCGGAGAAAAAATGAATTGGGTACTCTTTTTTTTTTGAAAATTAGTGTCACAAGTAGGCTTACATTAACACTGCAATGAAGTTACTGTGAAAAGATCAGTGACCCAGCTATTGCAATCCCAAGTAAATATGGATCTCTTCATGGCTGCCCAGTTAGTTTTTGGATTGTTTGAAGAACACATGTATGGCAGTCTTTATCTGTGATAAGATACCAACTGGAAAGGGGAATCCAGTAGGTTAGGTGAAGAACAAAGTCAGGTTCTTGTCAATATGGCTTCCCTTGTTTCCAAACTGCAGACCTGGAGGGGCTGCCTGGGTTCTGCCAAACACCAAGACAAACATCTCAAAATCTCTGCTAGGCCAAATTGTATTGGTTATGGAAGGGACATCAGGGGCGGAATTCTCCGCTCCCGCGATAAATCGGGAAGGTCGTCGTGAACTTGGCCTAGTTTCACGACGGCCTCGGAGGCCGCTCCTCTCACCTTATTCACCCCCACACGGGGGGCTCGGAGCGGCGCTCCGTAACTCTCGGCGCACCTCCTTGACGCAACGGCGGCGCCTATGTGACGTCAGCCGCGCATGCGCAGGTTGGCCGGCTCCAACCCGCGCATGCGCGGCTGACGTCACGACGGCTGACAGCTCAAACCCGCGCATGCGGGATGGCCGTTTTCCCCTCCGCTGCCCCGCAAGACGTGGCGGCTTGATCTTGCGGGGCGGCGGAGGGGAAAGAGTGCGTCGCTTTGAGATGCCGGCCTGACGATCGGTGGGCATCGATTGTGGGCCAGTCCCCTCCCGAGCACGGCCGTGGTGCTCACTCCCCTCTCCGCCCCCCACAAGCTTCAAACGGGCCTTTGGCGCCCATGTTCATGACGGCAGAGACCAGGTGTGGTTGCCGCCGTCGTGAACCGGTCAGGAACGGCAGGCCGCTCGGCCCATCCGGGCCGGAGAATCGCCGGTCGCCGTGAAAAACGACGAGCGCCGATTCTTCTGAGCGGGGGGGTGGGGGAATTGCGGGGGGCGCCAGGGGGGGCGAGTCGTGAGTCGCCAGGCCCTCCCGCGATTCTCCCACCCGGCGTGGGGAGCGGAGAATCGCGCCCCAGGTGTGGCCTCTTATTTTCCCTTCGCACACCTAGCAGTTGTATCAAGGCAAGCCTTTATCCGTTTCCATAGCTAGTAATTCCCAGAACAGGTCGCTTGTTTGTCGCCAGGGGCTTATAGTTTAAGGGGCGCCATTCTACATTAAGCCTGGCTGACCAGAGCCTCTGGCACACTTCCTGCCAGCCATTAGTGTGTTTGAAAGGATTTGCAGTTTGATACAATCAACCTGTTTGGCCGCGTTATGAACGCACCTTTCTTGGCCATTAAGTCCTGGGATGGGAACCACACCTGGGGTTTTGACTCAGAGGTAGGGGCGCTACCCCACTGCGCGCCACAAGACCGTCGTTAGCCTCATCGAACAGGAGGCACCTCCAACAATACAGCACTCCCTCAGTACCACTCCCTCAGTACTGCCAGGGAGTGTCACCCAAGATCATGTGGCTTCAGTGCCAGCCGGGAGGTTTGAGGCACAGCTCTGCCCACTGAGCCGAGCTTGACCAATAGCTCTCTAGACACCATCAGAAGCCACGTGTAACCACACTGAAATCACGTTTCACATGCTGCTCGGAGTATGGCTGCCTGGGAAATCCTTAAATAATAGAATAAGAGAAGCAGTCGGTGCATTTTTCCCTGAGAATAAAAACGATCAAGGGTGGATTTAGCAAAAAAAACGACAGTGTGATTTTGGGCATAGAAATCGGTGCGAATCGTGCCAGCTGTTCCAACGCGATTCCCATCGCAATCTTCCCGCACTTAGTCATTTTATGGAGACGGCCATGATTTGTGTTGGCATTGAAAGGGGCAAGCCCGGCTTCACAGAACTTTATAAAATCAAGGTGCAAGGTGACATTAAACCCCCCCACAGTGCTGGCATTGGGGATTTAGAGCCTACCCCCATCGCTGGTACCAGCGTGCCCCCACCCCCCCACCCCCGCTAGATGAGTGACACCCCGCTATGGGGGTCACCAAATGCCCCCACCACTTCATGCAACGTCGTTCAGGCCACGCCTCCTTCCGGCCACGCCCCTTTCAGGCCACGCCCCTTTCAGGCTACGCCCATTCAGCCCCTGCCCCTTGGCAGTGCCAGGTTTGCACTGCCAATGCGCCAGGGGGCAGTGCCATGCCCTGTCCTGGACCACCCATGGGCTACAAAGTCCTCAGAGCCAATTTGCGCACAGAAAGCTCCCATACACAGCAATGTGATAGTCACCAAATAATCCTTTATTTTGTGATGTTGATTGGTGGACAAATATTAGTCAAGACACTGGGGAGAACGCCCCTATTATTCTTTAAAATAGTGCTATGGAATTTTTCCATCTGGAATAGAAAGCTAGTCTCAGTGATGGAGACCATGAAACCATCAGGATGGTTATAAAAACCCATCTGGTTCACTAATGTCCTTTAGGTTTAGGGAAGGAAATCTGCCATCCTTACCTGGTGTGGCCTACATGTGACTCCAGACCCACAGCAATGTAGTTGGCTCTTAACTGCCCTCTGAAATAGGTGGCACAGCGGTTAGCACTGCTTCCTCATGGCGCTGAGGATCCGGGTTCGATCCCAGCTCTGGGTCACTGTCTGTGGTGGATTGGCCATGATAAACTGCCCTTAGTGTCCAAAATTGCCCTTAGTGTTGGGTGGGGTTACTGGGTTTTGGGGCTAGGGTGGGGGTGTTGACCTTGGATAGGGTGCTCTTTCCAAGAGCCAGTGCAGACTCGATGGGCTGAATGGCCTCCTTCTACACTGTAAATTCTATGATAAGTTGTTAATGGCTAGCACGAGGAGACATAGCTTTAAATTGAGGGGAGATAGATATAGGACAGATGTCAGAGGTAGCTTCTTTATTCAGAGAGTAGTAAGGGCGTGGAATGCCCTGCCTGCAACAGTAGTGGACTCGCCAACACTAAACACATTCAAATGGTCATTGGATAGGCATATGGACGATAAGGGAATAGTGTAGATGGGCTTTAGATTGGTTTCACAGGTCGGCGCAACATCGAGGGCCGAAGGGCCTGTACTGCGCTGTAATGTTCTATGTGGAGGTTGCACATTCTCCCCGTGTCTGCGTGGGTTTCAGCCCCACAACCTAAAGATGTGCAGGGTAGGTGGACTGGCCACGCTAAATTGGAGGGACAGAAAACTATCCTAGCAAACTCCGCAAACTCTTCCTGCCCGAAGGACAAGAGCAGTGAATGTTTGGGAACACCACCACCTGGAGTTTCCTTGAAACCACACACCATCCTGATTTGGAAATATATTGACAATTCCCCAATCTTCATGTGCCAGCTTTATCAGTCAGTAAGGATGTGCCTGAACTCTACTCCATGTCTCTCTACAGCTGCATTAACTCAGATAGAGAACTCACCAGGCAGCGAATCAGCCACACCTTTCTGCTCTGCGGTACAGTGATGGCTCCACCGATATGACACCATTTCTATCTTTGTTGCTGTAAAATAAGGCCAGCACGAATTGTGGAGAGGAATAGGATGCACATTTTATTGTTGTGGAGAGGTTATGTTGAGTTCATCACAGTAAGTATTTTTAGCAAAATCTGTGCCTCATTCGATGGACAAGAATGCTTGAATCAGGTAAGATCAGACTTCAGAACGTGTCAAATATTCTACTTTAGACTGAGATCAGAATGAACTTGCATTGGACATCTCCCCTTGTCCATCTCCCCATCACTCCCCTTATCCATCTCCCCTTGTCCACCTCCCCATCGCTCCCCTTGTCCATCTCCCCATCGCTCCCCTTGTCCATCTCCCCATCGCTCCCCTTGCCCACCTCCCCATCACTCCCCATCTCCCCATCGCTCCCCTTGCCCACCTCCCCATCACTCCCCATCTCCCCATCGCTCCCCTTGCCCACCTCCCCATCACTCCCCTTGTCCACCCCCCCATCGCTCCCCTTGTCCATCTCCCCATCGCTCCCCCTGCCCACCTCCCCATCACTCCCCTTGTCCACCTCCCCATCGCTCCCCTTGTCCATCTCCCCATCGCTCCCCTTGTCCATCTCCCCATCGCTCCCCTTGCCCACCTCCCCATCACTCCCCATCTCCCCATCGCTCCCCTTGCCCACCTCCCCATCACTCCCCTTGTCCATCTCCCCATCGCTCCCCCTGCCCACCTCCCCATCGCTCCCCCTGCCCACCTCCCCATCGCTCCCCTTGTCCATCTCCCCATCGCTCCCCCTGCCCACCTCCCCATCACTCCCCTTGTCCACCTCCCCATCACTCCCCTTATCCATCTCCCCTTGTCCACCTCCCCATCGCTCCCCTTGTCCACCTCCCCATCGCTCCCCTTGCCCACCTCCCCATCACTCACCTTGTCCACCCCCCCATCGCTCCCCTTGTCCACCTCCCCATCACTCCCCTTGTCCACCTCCCCATCGCTCCCCTTGCCCACCTCCCCATCACTCACCTTGTCCACCTCCCCATCGCTCCCCTTGCCCACCTCCCCATCACTCACCTTGTCCACCCCCCCATCGCTCCCCTTGTCCACCTCCCCATCACTCCCCTTGTCCACCTCCCCATCGCTCCCCTTGCCCACCTCCCCATCACTCACCTTGTCCATCTCCCCATCGCTCCCCTTGTCCACCTCCCCATCGCTCCCCCTGCCCACCTCCCCATCGCTCCCCTTGTCCACCTCCCCAACGCTCCCCTTGTCCACCTCCCCATCGCTCCCCTTGTTCACCTCCCCACCGCTCCCCTTGTCCATCTCCCCATCGCTCCCCCTGCCCACCTCCCCATTGCTCCCCTTGTCCACCTCCCCATCGCTCCCCTTGTCCATCTCCCCATCACTCCCCTTGTCCAGCTCCCCATCACTCCCCTTGTCCATCTCCCCATCACTCCCCTTGTCCACCTGCCCATCGCTCCCCTTGTCCATCTCCCCATCACTCCCTTTGTCCACCTCCCCATCGCTCCCCTTGTCCATCTCCCCATCGCTCCCCTTGTCCATCTCCCCATCGCTCCCCTTGTCCATCTCCCCATCGCTCCCCTTGTCCATCTCCCCATCGCTCCCCTTGTCCATCTCCCCATCGCTCCCCTTATCCATCTCCCCATCACTCCCCTTATCCATCTCCCCATCACTCCCCTTGTCCACCTCCCATCGCTCCCCTTGTCCATCTCCCCATCGCTCCCCCTGCCCACCTCCCCATCGCTCCCCCTGCCCACCTCCCCATCGCTCCCCTTGTCCACCTCCCCATCGCTCCCCTTGTCCATCTCCCCATCGCTCCCCCTGCCCACCTCCCCATCGCTCCCCTTGTCCACCTCCCCATCACTTCCCTTGTCCATCTCCCCATCACTCCCCTTATCCATCTCCCCATCGCTCCCCTTGTCCATCTCCCCATCGCTCCCCTTGTCCATCTCCCCATCGCTCCCCCTGCCACCTCCCCAACGCTCCCCTTGTCCATCTCCCCATCACTTCCCTTGTCCATCTCCCCATCACTCCCCTTGTCCACCTCCCCATCACTTCCCTTGTCCACCTCCCCATCACTCCCTTTGTCCACCTCCCCATTGCTCCCCTTGTCCATCTCCCCATCACTCCCTTTGTCCATCTCCCCATCACTCCCCTTGTCCACCTCCCCATCACTCCCCTTGCCCACCTCCCCATCACTCCCCCTATCCACCTCCCCATCGCTCCACTTGTCCCCATCACTCCCCATCTCCCCATCGCTCCCCATCTCCCCATCGCTCCCCTTGTCCACCCCCCCATCGCTCCCCTTGTCCACCTCCCCATCGCTCCCCTTGTCCACCTCCCCACCGCTCCCCTTGTCCATCTCCCCATCGCTCCCCCTGCCCACCTCCCCATTGCTCCCCTTGTCCACCTCCCCATCGCTCCCCTTGTCCATCTCCCCATCGCTCCCCCTGCCCACCTCCCCATCACTCCCCTTGTCCAGCTCCCCATCACTCCCCTTGTCCACCTGCCCATCGCTCCCCTTGTCCATCTCCCCATCGCTCCCCTTGTCCACCTCCCCATCGCTCCCCTTGTCCACCTCCCCATCGCTCCCCTTGTCCATCTCCCCATCGCTCCCCTTATCCACCTCCCCATCACTCCCTTTGTCCACCTCCCCATCGCTCCCCTTGTCCATCTCCCCATCGCTCCCCTTATCCATCTCCCCATCACTCCCTTTGTCCATCTCCCCATCACTCCCCTTATCCATCTCCCCATCACTCCCCTTATCCATCTCCCCATCGCTCCCCCTGCCCACCTCCCCATCGCTCCCCTTGTCCACCTCCCCATCGCTCCCCTTGTCCATCTCCCCATCGCTCCCCTTGTCCATCTCCCCATCACTCCCCTTGTCCAGCTCCCCATCGCTCCCCTTGTCCACCTCCCCATCACTCCCCTTGTCCACCTCCCCATCGCTCCCCTTGTCCATCTCCCCATCGCTCCCCTTGTCCATCTCCCCATCGCTCCCCTTGTCCATCTCCCCATCGCTCCCCTTGTCCATCTCCCCATCGCTCCCCTTGTCCATCTCCCCATCGCTCCCCTTGTCCATCTCCCCATCGCTCCCCTTGTCCATCTCCCCATCACTCCCCTTGTCCACCTCCCCATCGCTCCCCTTGTCCACCTCCCCATCGCTCCCCCTGCCCACCTCCCCATCGCTCCCCCTGCCCACCTCCCCATCGCTCCCCTTGTCCACCTCCCCATCGCTCCCCTTGTCCATCTCCCCATCACTCCCCCTGCCCACCTCCCCATCGCTCCTCTTGTCCACCTCCCCATCGCTCCCCTTGTCCATCTCCCCATTGCTCACCTTGTCCATCTCCCCATCGCTCCCCTTGTCCATCTCCCCATCGCTCCCCTTGTCCATCTCCCCATCGCTCCCCTTGTCCATCTCCCCATCGCTCCCCTTGTCCACCTCCCCATCACTCCCTTTGTCCATCTCCCCATCGCTCCCTTTTTCCATCTCCCCATCACTTCCCTTGTCCATCTCCCCATCACTCCCCTTATCCATCTCCCCATCGCTCCCCTTGTCCATCTCCCCATCGCTCCCCTTGTCCATCTCCCCATCGCTCCCCTTGTCCACCTCCCCATCACTCCCTTTGTCCACCTCCCCATTGCTCCCCTTGTCCATCTCCCCATCACTCCCCTTGTCCACCTCCCCATCACTCCCCTTGCCCACCTCCCCATCACTCCACTTGTCCACCTCCCCATCACTCCCTTTGTCCACCTCCCCATTGCTCCCCTTGTCCATCTCCCCATCACTCCCCTTGCCCACCTCCCCATCGCTCCCCTTGTCCACCTCCCCATCACTCCCTTTGTCCATCTCCCCATCACTCCCCTTGCCCACCTCCCCATCTCCCCATCTCCCCATCGCTCCCCTTGTCCACCCCCCCATCGCTCCCCTTGTCCACCTCCCCATCGCTCCCCTTGTCCACCTCCCCATCGCTCCCCTTGTCCATCTCCCCATCACTCCCTTTGTCCATCTCCCCATCACTCCCCTTGCCCACCTCCCCATCTCCCCATCTCCCCATCGCTCCCCTTGTCCACCCCCCCATCGCTCCCCTTGTCCACCTCCCCATCGCTCCCCTTGTCCACCTCCCCATCGCTCCCCTTGTCCATCTCCCCATCGCTCCCCTTGTCCATCTCCCCATCACTTCCCTTGTCCACCTCCCTATCACTCCCCTTGCCCACCTCCCCATCACTCCCCCTATCCACCTCCCCATCGCTCCACTTGTCCCCATCACTCCCCTTGCCCACCTCCCCATCACTCCCCATCTCCCCATCGCTCCCCTTGTCCACCTCCCCATCACTCCCCTTGTCCATCTCCCCATCGCTCCCCTTGTCCACCTCCCCATCACTCACCTTGTCCACCTCCCCATCGCTCCCCTTGTCCATCTCCCCATCACTCACCTTGTCCATCTCCCCATCGCTCCCCTTGTCCATCTCCCCATCACTTCCCTTGTCCACCTCCCTATCACTCCCCTTGTCCACCTCCCCATCGCTCCCCTTGTCCATCTCCCCATCACTCCCCTTGTCCACCTCCCCATCACTCCCCTTGTCCACCCCCCCATCACTCCCCATCTCCCCATCGCTCCCCTTGTCCACCCCCCCATCACTCCCCTTGTCCACCCCCCCATCGCTCCCCTTGTCCACCCCCCCATCACTCCCCTTGCCCACCTCCCCATCACTCCCCTTGCCCACCTCCCCATCACTCCCCCTATCCACCTCCCCATCGCTCCACTTGTCCCCATCACTCCCCTTGCCCACCTCCCCATCACTCCCCTTGTCCACCCCCCCATCGCTCCCCTTGTCCACCTCCCCATCACTCACCTTGTCCATCTCCCCATCACTCCCCTTGTCCATCTCCCCATCGCTCCCCCTGCCCACCTCCCCATCACTCCCCTTGTCCACCTCCCCATCGCTCCCCTTGTCCATCTCCCCATCACTCCCCTTGTCCACCTCCCCATCGCTCCCCTTGTCCCCCTCCCCATCGCTCCCCTTGTCCCCCTCCCCATCGCTCCCCTTGTCCCCCTCCCCATCGCTCCCCTTGTCCATCTCCCCATCACTCCCCTTGTCCATCTCCCCATCACTCCCCTTGCCCACCTCCCCATTGCGCCCCTTGTCCACCTCCCCATCACTCCCCTTGCCCACCTCCCCATTGGTCCCCTTGTCCCCCTCCCCATCACTTCCCTTGCCCACCTCCCCATTGCGCCCCTTGTCCCCCTCCCCATCACTCCCCTTGTCCATCTCCCCATCACTCCCCTTGCCCACCTCCCCATTGCTCCCCTTGTCCCCCTCCCCATCACTCCCCTTGTCCCCAACGCTCCCCTTGTCCACCTCCCCATTGCTCCCCTCGTCCCCATCACTACCCTTGTCCCCATCACTGCCCTTGTCCCCATCACTGCCCTTGTCCCCAACGCTCCCCTTGTCCACCTCCCCATTGCTCCCCTCGTCCCCATCACTACCCTTGTCCCCATCACTGCCCTTGTCCCCAACGCTCCCCTTGTCCACCTCCCCATTGCTCCCCTCGTCCCCATCACTCCCCTTGTCCCCATCACTCCCCTTGTCCCCATCACTCCCCTTGTCCACCTCCCCATTGCTCCCCTCGTTCCCATCACTCCCCTTGTCCCCATCACTCCCCTTGTCCCCATCACTTCCCTTGTCCCCATCACTCCCCTTGTCCACCTCCCCATTGCTCCCCTCGTCCCCATCACTCCCCTCGTCCCCATCACTCCCATTGTCCCCATCACTCCCCTTGTCCACCTCCCCATTTTACTTTATCCATTAGCAATAGTTAGGATTGTTCCCCGCCCCTCCCCACCCCCTGCCCCCCCCCCCCCCCCCCCCACGCTCTCCTTATGAAGATTGCTTCAAACAGTTGAGCCCTGAATCCTGTGTAACAAAAGATGAGGCGCATTGACAATCTAGATTATCCTAAAAACATGACAGTGGGGAGCGAAAGGTGTGTCTGGGGAAAGCATGGAGATATTCTTTATAGATATAAAATAAAGAGCAAGAGCCATTCAGCCCATCCCCAATTGTTGATTTAAGAGTCACTCCCATTTGTAGGGGTGCAGAGCTTTTACCTTTGTCTGGAGTTGTGCAGGTCATCCACTAGGTTGTCTTTCTCTACCTGGATGCGGTCCCTGTCCTTGACCACCAGGTCCAGTTGCCTCTTCAGCTCCCTGATCTCCTGCAGGTAGACATCCCCAGCCCTGCTGGGCTCCTTACATCTCAGCTGGTTGAGCTCGGCCACCAGGACAGCGTTCTGCTGCTCCAGGAACCTCACCTTGTCGATGAAGTTGGCGAATCGGTCGTTCAGCTCCTGCAGCTCCACCTTCTCGTTGGTGCGGGTGGTCAGGAACTCCTGGTTGAGGGCGTCGGCCACCGAGAAGTCGACCTTGTCCTGGTAGCTCCTGAGGGAGGCTGGGGTGCTGGCTCTATGCCGGTAGCTGCTGGGGTTCCTTAGAGAGGCTGGCGAGCTGAGCAGCCTGCCAGAGCTGGAGAGTCTGGACACAGAGATAGGGGACACGGAGGGTCCTCCAAACGTCCTCCTGTAAGAGGCTGTGCTGCTGCTGGACACACGATAGGAAGACATGCTGGGGGCTGGGTTGCTGCTGAATGCCTCCAGGCTGGGAGAAAAGCTGAATGAATGCTCCTCACCTCTCCAGGTTCTTTATAAAGCACTCCAAAGGATGGCTGACCACGCCTTCTGCGGTGAATAACAGCCCTGATCACAGCCTCCGCCTCATTCCAGCTCAGTTCACATCAATAAGGATTTGAATAGGGGCTGAGGGGTGGCTGGAGATTTTCACACTCACTACACTGCAATGTTATTAAGCCTGCTTGTGACACCGAGAAAGTGTATCTATCTTTTGAAAATATTGCAGCTCTTCTGTATTTAGACATATATATATTTTATTATACACAGCAGCTTTTCAAAAAGTTTCTCCAAGATAACACCAAGTTATTGAATAGAACGACCCTGGCAATTCCCAATGGATGCACGAGATGGTGAATGACTGCCTTTTGTGCAGCAGCATCAGATATCATTGGGGGCAAACACCCCACTGTTTCCCCCAGTGACAGTTAGCAAAGTTCAACTAACAAGTGGACAAAGGCTTTTGAACACACAGGACCGGTACTTGGTGTCCCCTGGGCCCCTCCGCACTCAGGCCTGTGATTCCCAGCTCCATGGCAGCCAGATGTCTTCTTCAAAAACATCTGGCCAGTGGCTTCAACACAAGGGTTTTATTCCAACGGATACTGGCAGCTATTCCTGCAGTGTCACTGCGTGTCTGCTGCTACAATGCTAAACATTAGCAACCTATTCACCTGTGGAAGCCATCACCAATCTAGCTAGAGTCACAGTATAATCAACAGGCTGGAAAGTTGGGGCTACTTTCTGTTGCCTCCTTTCCTAGCTTGGACATTGAGCCAAATATTATCTGCCCCCCCCCCCCCCCCCCCCCCCCCCCCCCACATCCCTGGTCTCACTGAGATCAGATATCTGAGGACAGAGTGAAAATTGTACTTTCATAAGGCGCATTGTTTTGATTTGTTTGGGCAATGTGGGTATCGATGCCTCGGCTCAGTCAGGACATCACTGCAGGAGTTCCTCAGGGTAGTGTCCTAGACCCCAACCATCTTCAGCTGCTTCATCAGTGACCTCCCTTCCATCATAAAGTCAGAATTGGGGATGTTTGCGGATGACTGCACAATGTTCAGCACCGTTTGTGACTCCTCAGATACTGAAGGAGTCCATGTCCAAATGCAGCAAAACATGGACAATATCCAGGCTTGGGCTGGTAAGTGGCAAATAATATTCATGCCATACAAGTGCCAGGCAATGACCATCTCCAACTAGAGAGAATCCAACCATCTCCCCTTGATATTTAATTACATTACCATTACTGAATCCCCACTATCAACATTCTGGGGGTTACCATTGACCAGAAACTGAACTGGGCTAGCCTGGCGCGGTAGCACAGTGGTTAGCACTGTTGCTTCACGGCGCCAGGGACCTGGGTTCGATTCCCGGCTTGGGTCATTCTGTGCGGAGTCTGCACGTTCTCCCCGTGTCTGCGTGGGGTTCCTCCGGGTGCTCTGGTTTCCTCCCACAGTCCAAAGATGACGTGTTAGGTGAATTGGACATTCTGAATTCTCCCTCTGTGACCCGAACAGGCGCCGGAATATGGCGACTAGGGGCTTTTCACAGTAACTTCATTGCAGTGTTAATGTAAGTAATGTACCATCCTTCTGGTAATGTGGCGACCAGAACTGCACGCAGTATTCCAAATGTGGCCGAACCAAAGTCCTATACAACTGTAACATGACCTGCCAACTCTTGTACTCAATACCCCGTCCGATGAAGGCAAGCATGCTGTATGCCTTCTTGACCATCTTGCCATCTGCGTTGCTACCTTCAGGGTACCATGGACCTGAACTCCCACATCTCTCTGCACATCAATTTTCCCCAAGACCCTTCCATTGACCATATGGTCCGCTCTTGAATTTGATCTTCCAAAATGCATCACCTCGCATTTGCCTGGATTGAACTCCATCTGCCATTTCTCTGCCCAACTCTCCAATCTATCTATATTTTGTTGTATTCTCTGACAGTCCTCCTCACTATCTGAAACTCCACCAATCTTAGTATCATCTGCAAACTTGCTAATCAGACCACCTATACCTTCCTCCAGGTCATTTATGTAGATCACAAACAACAGTGGTCCGAGCACGGATCTCTGTGGAACACCACTGGTCACCTTTCTCCATTTTGAGACACTCCCTTCCACCACTACTCTCTGTCTCCTGTTGCCCAGCCAGTTCTTTATCCATCTAGCTAGTACACCCTGAACCCCATACAACTTCACTTTTTCCATCAACCTGCCATGGGAAACCTTATCAAGCGCCCTATTAAAGTCCATGTATACAACATCTATAGCCCTTCCCTCAACAATTAACTTTGTCACTTCCTCAAAGAATTCTATTAGGTTTGTAAGACATGACTTCCCTGCACAAAACCATGCTGCCTATCACTGATAAGTCTATTTTCTTCCAGATGTGAATAGATCCTATCCCTCAGTATCTTCTCCAACAGTTTGCCTACCACTGACGTCAAGCGCACAGGTTATAATTCCCTGGATTATCCCTGCTACCCTTCTTAAACAAAGGGACAACATTAGCAATTAACAATAATGTAATTGTTTTTTAAATTTAGAGTACCTAATTATTTTTTTTGCAATTAAGGGGCAATTTAGCGTGGCCAATCCACCGACCCTGCACATCTTTGGGTTGTGGGGGTGAAACCCATGCAGACACAGGGAGAATGTGCAAACTCCACACAGACAGTGACCCAGGGTTCGATCCCGACCCCGGGTCCTCAGCGCCATAGGTCACAGTGCTAACCACTAGGCCACCGTGCCGCCCCAACTAATGTACATTTATAGCAGGAATGACAGTTCAGGATGAGTGCGGGATGTAGGAGCGTTGACTTCCAGATATTAACCTGGACATCTATTGGGAGTGACTGAGATGCCTCAAACTCAAGATCTCAGAACCAGAAGTGAAATTGGGACAATTGTCAGGGAGGGAGGCAGGTTCTTGGAACAAGGGTTTCAGAGGTTATATCACTTCATTGAGAGAAAGTGGAAAACAGACCGTGGTAGAGGAAGGAGCTGTGACCCACAGGTTAGGTAAGATAAGCGGGGATAAACTGGAAGCAGAAACGTCCAGGGTAAGTAGCTGCAGTGGAGAAGGTGCAGTTCAGCTATGAATACGGTCGGAATAGCAAATTCAACAGAGAGATAGCTATTGTTTGAAGTCCAGATAGATTCATGGGAGGAGTTTATTGTGAGCTTCTAGGGTAAGAGGCATTTTAGAATTGCTGGAAAATACGACAGAAGAGAAGGAAACATCATCCCAGATCATGTGGGAACCAATGATATCAGATATGCGACAAATATGTGTGTAAAAAAGATCTTTTTCATGTTCCTCCCACATTTTATGCCTAAAACCTTAAATCTGTGCCCCCTAGTCATTGTACAAGTTGCTCATGGGAACAGCCTTTCTTTGTCTACCTTACCTAAAAGTTTTATTTCAGGGTGTGATTGATGTAGATGAAGGCTTGCGGTGGAAAGTGGCCAATTTAAGTGTAGATTTTCAAAAGGGATAGAGAAAAATTTGGTCCTTACAGTTTAACATCAGTGGTCGGGGAAATTCTGCCCCCTTTATTAATGCAAGAGCAAATTATTGAATGTTTAGATGAAGCAAGAAGAGTTAGAAGCAGCCAATGTGGGTCTTGGAGACGGAACGTTTGGCTTCACAACCCTCAGTAGATTGTTTCAGGAAGTGATTGGGATGGGGCGATGTGGTGGATGTGATATATAGGGACTAACAGAAAGCCTTTGACAAGGTATCACGCAGGAGGCCACTGACGAAGATTAAGGGCGTGACATTATTGGGAGCGAGAAAACGTAATTAACAATGGTTTGAAGACAACAGAAGTGAAAGGCAGTTTCGAGGAATGGTTGGAAGGGATTCGTAGTGTTCTTTAAGGTGTCCTTTTGGGGCCTGTTTGCTGATTACAAAAAATGATTTGGATACAAAGCAGAGGGAGGGATACAAAGCAGGAAGAACAGTAACTAACTGCAGGTCGAAGGAGAAACTGATAAAGTAGTGGCACAAATATGGCAGATGGAATTCAACATCAGTAAATGAGGTGTTACATTTTGGCGATAAGACTGATAATTTTTTTTCCATAAATTTAGAGTAGAGTAGTATATTTTTCCAGTTAAGGGGCAATTTAGCGTGGCCAATCCACCAACCCTGCACACCTTTGGGTTGTGGAGGTAAGACCCCACGCAGACACGGGGAGAATGTGCAAACTCCACACGGATAGTGAAATGGGGCCAAGATTCAACCTTGGCGCCGTGAGGCATCAGTGCTAACCACTGCGCCACCATGCTGCCCTTTAATAATTATATTTAAATACAGAAAGCTGAGCAATGTAGGACAGCTGAGGGATGTGGAAGTTCAGGTTCATATAACATTAATAGCAATACTTCAAGTGGATAAGACCATAAAATGAAGCTAATGGAATATTGGGTAATATGCCAAGAGGTGAGATAAAAGTTGAAGCTATATGAAACCTCAATAAAACTCCAGTTCCATTAGTGTGTGCAGAAGGACTATAAGTGGAAGGGAGTTGAGGCATTAGAGAGGATACAGCATTGACTCAGATTCACTAGAATGTAGTTTTACTATGAAGTCAATTTATTTATTTATTTTTAAAATTTAGAATATCCAATTAATTTTTTCCAATTAAGGGGCAATTTAGCATGGCCAATCCACCTACCCTGCACATCTTTGGGTTGTGGGGGTGAAACCCACGCAGACACGGGGGAGAATGTGCAAACTCCACACGGACAGTGACCCAGAGCCGGGATCGAACCTGGGACCTCGGCGCCGTGAGGCAGCAGTGCTAACCACTGTGCCACCGTGCTGCCCGGTCACGTAATTCCTGACGCACATTTGCAAGATGGCTGAGCATTGTGGCTACAGCCGATCCCTCCCGGAGATGTTGCGAGACTGCCTCATGTGTGCTGATCTAATGGAAACTGTTGGTAGAACTGGACTTGAATAGAAAACGGGCCATAGAACTTTTCCTTTTATGTGAAAATGTGGAAAAGGGGGTCAAGGAGCTCCAGGGCTACATGGACTACAATGTACATAGCGTTGGCCACCCCCCTATTCGGCGACTAACACCCCCACAAGAGCAGGGCCTATGGGACCAGTCGCCACCAAAGGAACATTGTGCAAAGATCCACTAGCCAAGAACCGCCACAACCCAATGAGACATGTCTCCTGCGGGCAAGAAAGAGGATTCACAACAGTGGTGCACTTGTGCTCGCAGGACCCGTAGCAGTCGGGGACCTCCCGTAGTCCAAAGATGTGCAGGTTAGGTGGATTGGCCATGATAAATTGCCCTTAGTGTCCAAAATTGCCCTTAGTGTTGGGTGGGGTTACTGGGTTATGGGGATAGGATGGAGGTGTTGACCTTGGGTAGGGTGCTCTTTCCAAGAGCCGGTGCAGACTCGATGGGCCGAATGGCCTCCTTCTGCACTGTAAATTCTATGATAATCTATGAAACCGGAGCACCCGGAGGAAACCCACGGAGAACGTGCAGACTCCACACAGATAGTGACCCAAGCCGGGAATTGAACCTGAGGCCCTGGAGCTGTGAAGCAATTGTGCTAACCATTGTGCTACAGACTGGCAGCATACGAATATGCTTTTGAGTATCGCCCAGGCGCACAGATTACACACGCGGATCCCTTAGCCGATTCCCACCACCTATACGGCCCGGTCCCTGCCAGTGGTGGATAAATCCATGCATGGACTACATCGGCAAAACTGCTTCCCGGAATCTGACATGGGGGACCACAGGGGAAACTTCCAGAAGAACTGCGAGCGTTCGCAACTAAGCAACAGGAGGTCAGTGTAGGGGACGGCATCCTCCCGTGGGGAGTACCTGTGATGGTCCAGAGGCAAGGCCGGAAAACCGTTTTGCAGGATTTGCACCAGGAGCTACGTGTGGAGGCCAGATCTTGATGGCGGTATTGAGAGTATCAGTACAGCAGTGTGCGGCTTGCCAAGAACATTAGAAGCACCCACCATTAGCCTCGCCCCCCCCCCATGGGTATGGCCAATCATTCAGCAGAGTTCCCTAGGTGCTTGTCACCGTTAACGGTAGCCTTTTTGCAAGTGCCGAATTTCTGGTGTTAACAAGATGAACGGGGTGAAGCACATTCGAGCCACTCCATATCACACCTCTTCTAACAGCCTGGCTGAGTGAGCAGCAAACCTTCCAGAGGGGCAAAATAAAAAACAAACGACAGGGTCAGTTGAAACAAAACCAACACGTTTTAATTTAATTACCCCGCGCCGCGTGTTACGACCGGGGAGCAGAGGCGGAGCTACTGATGCGTCAATGACTCCAAACCAGTTAAAGCTTGACATTTCCCAACCTTGGCGGGAAGGTGAAAAGGGAACAAGACCTCCAGAAGAGGTATCATGGGATCAAACCACGGGACGTAGTATAGGTCTGCCATTTTGAGGACAGTGTTGGGGGTGCTGCCTGGTGGATAATGGGGGCCATAGTGGGGAAGACAGGACCAATCTCCTGACCTATACGGTCAAAACCAGAGAACAAACTGTACACAAGCATGTGGACCACCTCAAAGGCAGGGAGTCCGCACCAGAGATAACCCTGCCAATTGAACCAGTCCCTCGTCCCCCCTTGCCTACCATCCGTTAATCAGGGAGCCAGGGCCCAGGTCAGCAGGAGATGGAAAGGAATAATTCAGCACTTAGCGACCAGGAGACGCTGCTTTCACCTTCTGTGGCGAGGTTTTCCACCGACAACACACACGCCAGTTCTTACAGGGCACGGAATACAATCTTAGGTGAGACGTTGGGTGGGGTTTTCCCCCAAAAATGACAAAGTGCCAGGTTGTGACTGAAAACCGGTCAAGTCCAGCTCCACAGAGGTCGGGCTGCCATCTTTAAAGGCCATCCCGATCTGTGAGAAAAATAAGCTCCTTCCCACCCCCCAATGGCTATGGAGATCCCCCAAAAGCTTCAAAGCGACCCCCCCCCCCCCCCACCCCGGCGACCACTGATGTATCAGGGGGAGGGGTAGTCTCCCCCTCTGCCCCCCCCCCCCCCCACCACGCATTCATCTGCGCACCCACCTCTCCCCCCAACACCCAATGGGGAGGGTTACCCCCCACCCCGACAGTGCCGACCTCATTGTCCCCGGTCGTGCCCCAGGGGAGTTCCGGGGGCAATGCCAGAGTGCCGGGGAGCAATGTGCAGCACACCAATCATGATTAGCTCAGGCGTGATGTCACACCTCTGTGTCTGTGTGGGGGGGGGGGGGGCTGTTTAATGACAATTAAATTAATATAAATTTATGGAAATCGGTGTGCCATCACTTCACTGGGTAGGGGGCAGGAGGGCGCGGGGAAGTTGGCAAACTGAGATCTCGACGGTGCAAGTCACGTTATGGCCCTCTTGCGAGATTTTCTTTTATAAATTTAAAGTACCTAATTATCTTTTTCCAATTAAGGGGCAATTTAGCGCGGCCAATCTACCTACCCTGCACATCTTTGGGTTGTGGGGGCGAAACCCACGCAGACACGGGGAGAATGTGCAAACTCCACACGGAGAGTGACCCAGAGCCGGGATCGAATCTGGGACCTCTTCACTTGTAACAGCTTCCTTCTATGTTCAGAGCTCTCCAAAGGCTGAGATTTGAGATGCAGCCTGAAATTATAGTCGTTTGTCAATTATTCATGTGCAAGTAACTTATTCCCAGATGTACATCATCCAAATGATCGCAGCAGCCCAGGAATGAAATCAGTGACAAACTGACAGTCATTAGCCTCTTACGCATTGACCATCTGAAGCTGGCATCTGTTCAGCATCCCGTTACGCTCACTCATTCCTCCTGACTGACTGCATTCTATCAAACTCAGGACACCGCCATCTAAGCTTTATCCTTAAAATTGTCCTCCGTAGAGGTTTTTAAAAAATTTTTAATTATAAATTTAGAGTATCCAATTCATTTTTTCCAATTATGGGGCAATTTAGCGTGGCCAGTCCACCTACCCTGCACATCTTTGGGTTGTGGGGGTGAAACCCACGCAGATATGGGGAGAATGTGCAAACTCCACACAGACAGTGACCCAGAGCCAGGATTGAACCTGGGATCTCAGCGCCGTGAGGCAGCAGGGCTAACCCACTGCGCCACCGTGCTGCCCCTTCGCACAGATTTGAAGAGAATGAGGTTACCTTCCACTTTTGCTGAGTTCAGTGTGACAAAATAGTCCTTCGATACGTCAAGTGGCCAGAGAGTAATCTGTGAGTCCAGAGGGAGAATTGCCATATTATTCAAGCATGAAGGGATCAGAGTGAAGGCTGACCCTTTCTGCACTTCACATGCTGACATGTGCACTTGGAGCAGATGTTCCGCGACAGCACTCAGGAACAGATTTGCCTCCTCTCCATCATGGACGCAATGATGCAGTTGAAACCTTCTTAATTTCTGCCTTGGTTTGGAAGGAGTGTGGTGTAGAGGCACTAGACTGTCACCAAGGACCCGAGGGCAGGTTACGGTGATGGAAACTAGGACAAATATCCCGGATACTGAAAATCTGAGATTAAAAAGAGAAAATGCTGGCAATGCTCAGCATAGCTGACAGCATCTGTGCAGCGAGTAACAGAGTTAATGAGGTCAGAGGCCTTTCATCGTTATTCTGTTCGCTATTTACCAAATGACCGTTTGTTTTCATATGTGCCAGTTGCTAACCGGTGAAAAGGAAAGTCTCTTTTGATTTTTTCGAGACCTTGCCTTACATTAGCTGTTTCTGAGTGGCAAGCACTCTTGCCTCAGGCTGTGAAGTGTTTTGGGAGACATCCAGTTGTGACAAAAAGTGCGACGTCAATGCAAGTATTTCATTTATGAGCTTTCCGATCTGTTTTGTGACCCCAGTTCAAAACTGGAGCAAAGGTTCTCACTAGGCTTGGTGCAGTTCCTGTCATTGCAGGGTGGCACAGTGGTTAGCACTGTAGTCTCACGGCACCGAGATCCCGGGTTCGATCCCGACCCTGGGCCACTGTCCGTGTGGAGTTTGCACATTCTCCCCGTGTCTGCGTGGGTTTCGCCCCCACAACCCAAAGATATGCAGGATAGGTGGATTGGCCACGTTAAATTGCCCCTTAATTGGAAAAAATTAATTGGGTACTCTAAATTTATATTTTAAAAAAGTAATGGGGTCAAGAGGTTACTTATGATGGTTCTATTTTGAAAGCAAGACAAAGGGTCAAACAAGAGGAAACAATTATCCCCTTAATTGAGGAATTTGATCGCCCCCAAATGTATTTGTCAAGATGGCTTTGCAATTAAGCCCTGTGGACACAAGGTGCATCAGAGAAAGCATTCTAAAAAAAATAACCGGAACTTCCCTTTCCAAGTATTCACCGAATTAGCTTTGTTACAATGATAATGAGTTGTCTTGCCTAGCAAGCAGCCAGCAGAATAGTACTTCTGATGAAAGGTCATTGGCCCAAAACGTTAGCTGTTTCTGTCTCCACAGATGCTGACTGACCTCCTGAATATTTCCAGCGTTTTGATTTATGTTTCAGATTTCCAGAAACCTTTGATAATTTTCCATCCGTGTGAGGTGAATAGAAGTGCCTTTTTCAAGCTTTTTCGAACTCTCTCGCAATTCTCTGTGCTCCTGCCAAAGGAGCCCCTTTGCAGCGCCAGTCAGTGCTATGGATGGAGGAAAAAGGCGGCAGGCACTGTGTGCTTAGCAAGATTGTACAGATGATTCCATTGGCACTACCGCAAGGGACTTCAGCTCGGTGTCCCAGCCAACATTTATCCTTGAACCAACATCAGGGCAGCACGGTAGCACAGTGGTTCGCACTGTTGCCTCATAGCTCCAGGGTCCCAGGTTCGATTCCCCGCTGGGTCACTGTCTGTGCGGAGTCTGCACGTTCTCCCCGTGTCTGCGTGGGTTTCCTCCGGGTGCTCCGGTTTCCTCCCACAAGTCCTGAAAGACGTGTTGTTAGGTGAATTGGACATTCTGAATTCTCCCTCTGCGACCCGAACAGGCGCCGGAATGTGGCGACTAGGGGCTTTTCACAGTAACTTCATTGCAGTGTTAATGTAAGCCTACTTGTGACAATAATAAAGATTATTAAAAAGTTTGTCTGATCATTTACCTGATTGGTGCTTGTGGGGCCTAGCGATTTGGAAATCAGTGAACATCATACACTTTCAGAAGTCCTGAGATTGTGAACAGAACAATAGAAATCAAGCAAAAGAGAAAATGCTGGAAAATCTCAGCAACCCTGGCAGCATCTGGAGGGAGAGAAAAGAGCTAACGTTTCGAGTCTGATGACTCTTTGTCAAAGCTAACAGACAGAGAAAGTGGGAAATATTTATACTGTGGAGTGAGAATGAAAGATGAATCATAGCCACAGAAACCCAGGGAAACTTGGTGCTAATGGCCACAGATACCAAGGGGAAAGAGTGTTAATGGCAGTCCCCAGAGAGGACAAAATATGTGAAAGGTCAAACAGCAGGGAAACTAACATCATTGAGCACTCTTTGCCCTAACATTAACATTAACACTCTTTCCCCTTGGTATCTGTGGCCATTAGTACCCAGTTTCCCTGGGTTTCTGTGGCCATTAGCACCCAGTTTCCCTGGGTATCTGTGGCCATTAGTACCCAGTTTCCCTGGGTTTCTGTGGCCATTAGTACCCAGTTTCCCTGGGTTTCTGTGGCCATTAGTACCCAGTTTCCCTGGGTTTCTGTGGCCATTAGCACCCGGTTTCCCTGGGTTTCTGTGGCCATTAGCACCCGGTTTCCCTGGGTTTCTGTGGCTATTAGTACCCGGTTTCCCTGGGTTTCTGTGGCCATTAGCACCCGGTTTCCCTGGCTTTCTGTGGCCATTAGCACCCGGTTTCCCTGGGTTTCTGTGGCTATTAGCACCCGGTTTCCCTGGGTTTCTGTGGCCATTAGTACCCAGTTTCCCTGGGTTTCTGTGGCCATTAGTACCCAGTTTCCCTGGGTTTCTGTGGCCATTAGTACCCAGTTTCCCTGGGTTTCTGTGGCCATTAGCACCCGGTTTCCCTGGGTTTCTGTGGCCATTAGTACCCAGTTTCCCTGGGTTTCTGTGGCCATTAGCACCCGGTTTCCCTGGGTTTCTGTGGCCATTAGTACCCAGTTTCCCTGGGTTTCTGTGGCCATTAGTACCCAGTTTCCCTGGGTTTCTGTGGCTATTAGCACCCAGTTTCCCTGGGTTTCTGTGGCCATTAGTACGCAGTTTCCCTGGGTTTCTGTGGCCATTAGCACCCAGTTTCCCAGGGTATCTGTGGCCATTAGTACCCAGTTTCCCTGGGATTCTGTGGCCATTAGTACCCAGTTTCCCTGGGTTTCTGTGGCTATTAGCACCCGGTTTCCCTGGGTTTCTGTGGCCATTAGTACCCAGTTTCCCTGGGTTTCTGTGGCCATTAGTACCCAGTTTCCCTGGGTTTCTGTGGCCATTAGTACCCAGTTTCCCTGGGTTTCTGTGGCCATTAGTACCCAGTTTCCCTGGGTTTCTGTGGCCATTAGTACCCTGTTTCCCTGGGTTTCTGTGGCCATTAGCACCCGGTTTCCCTGGGTTTCTGTGGCCATTAGCACCCAGTTTCCCTGGGTTTCTGTGGCCATTAGTACCCGGTTTCCCTGGGTTTCTGTGGCCATTAGTACCCAGTTTCCCTGGGTTTCTGTGGCCATTAGTACCCGGTTTCCCTGGGTTTCTGTGGCCATTAGTACCCAGTTTCCCTGGGTTTCTGTGGCCATTAGTACCCAGTTTCCCTGGGTTTCTGTGGCCATTAGTACCCAGTTTCCCTGGGTTTCCCTGGCCATTAGTACCCAGTTTCCCTGGGTTTCTGTGGCCATTAGTACCCGGTTTCCCTGGGTTTCTGTGGCCATTAGCACCCAGTTTCCCTGGGTTTCTGTGGCCATTAGTACCCAGTTTCCCTGGGTTTCTGTGGCCATTAGCACCCGGTTTCCCTGGGTTTCTGTGGCTATTAGCACCCAGTTTCCCTGGGTTTCTGTGGCCATTAGTACCCAGTTTCCCTGGGTTTCTGTGGCCATTAGTACCCAGTTTCCCTGGGTTTCTGTGGCCATTAGCACCCAGTTTCCCTGGGTTTCTGTGGCTATTAGCACCCAGTTTCCCTGGGTTTCTGTGGCCATTAGTACCCAGTTTCCCTGGGTTTCTGTGGCCATTAGTACCCAGTTTCCCTGGGTTTCTGTGGCCATTAGCACCCGGTTTCCCTGGGTTTCTGTGGCCATTAGCACCCGGTTTCCCTGGGTTTCTGTGGCTATTAGTACCCAGTTTCCCTGGGTTTCTGTGGCCATTAGTACCCAGTTTCCCTGGGTTTCTGTGGCCATTAGTACCCTGTTTCCCTGGGTTTCTGTGGCCATTAGCACCCGGTTTCCCTGGGTATCTGTGGCCATTAGCACCCGGTTTCCCTGGGTTTCTGTGGCCATTAGTACGCAGTTTCCCTGGGTTTCTGTGGCCATTAGCACCCAGTTTCCCAGGGTATCTGTGGCCATTAGTACCCAGTTTCCCTGGGTTTCTGTGGCCATTAGCACCCAGTTTCCCTGGGTTTCTGTGGCCATTAGTACCCAGTTTCCCTGGGTTTCTGTGGCCATTAGTACCCAGTTTCCCTGGGATTCTGTGGCCATTAGTACCCAGTTTCCCTGGGTTTCTGTGGCCATTAGTACCCTGTTTCCCTGGGTTTCTGTGGCCATTAGCACCCGGTTTCCCTGGGTATCTGTGGCCATTAGCACCCGGTTTCCCTGGGTTTCTGTGGCCATTAGTACGCAGTTTCCCTGGGTTTCTGTGGCCATTAGCACCCAGTTTCCCTGGGTATCTGTGGCCATTAGTACCCAGTTTCCCTGGGTTTCTGTGGCCATTAGCACCCAGTTTCCCTGGGTTTCTGTGGCCATTAGTACCCAGTTTCCCTGGGTTTCTGTGGCCATTAGTACCCAGTTTCCCTGGGATTCTGTGGCCATTAGCACCCGGTTTCCCTGGGTTTCTGTGGCTATTAGTACCCAGTTTCCCTGGGTTTCTGTGGCCATTAGTACCCAGTTTCCCTGGGATTCTGTGGCCATTAGTACCCGGTTTCCCTGGGTTTCTGTGGCTATTAGTACCCAGTTTCCCTGGGTTTCTGTGGCCATTAGTACCCAGTTTCCCTGGGTTTCTGTGGTCATTAGTACCCAGTTTCCCTGGGTTTCTGTGGCCATTAGTACCCAGTTTCCCTGGGTATCTGTGGCCATTAGTACCCAGTTTCCCTGGGTTTCTGTGGCCATTAGTACCCAGTTTCCCTGGGTTTCTGTGGCCATTAGTACCCAGTTTCCCTGGATTTCTGTGGCCATTAGTACCCGGTTTCCCTGGGTTTCTGTGGCCATTAGTACCCCGTTTCCCTGGGTTTCTGTGGCCATTAGCACCCAGTTTCCCTGGGTTTCTGTGGCCATTAGTACCCAGTTTCCCTGGGTTTCTGTGGCCATTAGTACCCAGTTTCCCTGGGTTTCTGTGGCCATTAGTACCCAGTTTCCCTGGGTTTCTGTGGCCATTAGCCCCCAGTTTCCCTGGGTTTCTGTGGCCATTAGCACCCGGTTTCCCTGGGTTTCTGTGGCCATTAGCACCCGGTTTCCCTGGGTTTCTGTGGCTATTAGTACCCGGTTTCCCTGGGTTTCTGTGGCCATTAGCACCCGGTTTCCCTGGGTTTCTGTGGCCATTAGCACCCGGTTTCCCTGGGTTTCTGTGGCTATTAGCACCCAGTTTCCCTGGGTTTCTGTGGCCATTAGTACCCAGTTTCCCTGGGTATCTGTAGCCATTAGTACCCAGTTTCCCTGGGTTTCTGTGGCCATTAGTACCCAGTTTCCCTGGGTTTCTGTGGCCATTAGCACCCGGTTTCCCTGGGTTTCTGTGGCCATTAGTACCCAGTTTCCCTGGGTTTCTGTGGCCATGAGTACCCAGTTTCCCTGGGTTTCTGTGGCCATTAGCACCCGGTTTCCCTGGGTTATGTGGCCATTAGTACCCAGTTTCCCTGGGTTTCTTTGGCCATTAGTACCCAGTTTCCCTGGGTTTCTGTGGCCATTAGTACCCGGTTTCCCTGGCCATTAGTACCCAGTTTCCCTGGGTTTCTGTGGCCATTAGTACCCAGTTTCCCTGGGTTTCTGTGGCCATTAGTACCCAGTTTCCCTGGGTTTCTTTGGCCATTAGTACCCAGTTTCCCTGGGTTTCTGTGGCCATTAGTACCCAGTTTCCCTGGGTTTCTGTGGCTATTAGCACCCAGTTTCCCTGGGTTTCTTTGGCCATTAGTACCCAATTTCCCTGGGTATCTGTGGCCATTAGTACCCAGTTTCCCTGGGTTTCTGTGGCCATTAGTACGCAGTTTCCCTGGGTTTCTGTGGCCATTAGCACCCAGTTTCCCAGGGTATCTGTGGCCATTAGCACCCGGTTTCCCTGGGTTTCTGTGGCCATTAGCACCCGGTTTCCCTTGGTTTCTGTGGCCATTAGCACCCGGTTTCCCTGGGTTTCTGTGGCTATGACTCATCTTTCATTCTCACTCCACAGTATAAATATTTCCCACTTCCTTTGTCTGTTAGCTTTGACAAAGACTCATCGGACTCGAAACGTTCGCTCTTTTCTCTCCCTACAGATGCTGCCAGACTTGCTGAGATTTTCCAGCATTTTCTCTTTTGTTTCAGATTCCAGCATCCTCAGTAATTTGCTTTTATTTAATAGCAATCAAGCTCCTTTTTTAACAATGGAGAGATTGAGTTCAACAACTTTAGACCTTTCTCCTCCATCTTAAACCTCCTTTAAAAAAATCCCATACATTTATTATCTCAATGCAATAGGTCTCCATTATCCCCTCACTCCCTCACCAGGCCATCTGTCTCGTGTTCTAAAGGTGACTACATCTTGTTGTAATCTATTTTAATAGAGCTTACAACACATTTCTCCCTCTCTTTAGTTCTGATGATGAGTAGATGGACTCGAAACGTTAACTCAGTCTTTTTAATTGAAAACAATTTCCAATTGAGGGGCAATTTAGCGTGGCCAATCCACCTACTCTAATTTGGGTTGTGGGGGTGAGACCCACGCAGACACAGGGAGGATGTGCAAACTCCATATGGACAGTGACCCAGGATCAAACCCAGGTCCTCAGCGCTGTGAGGCAGCAGTGCTAACCATTGATATTAACTCTGTTAATGGAGGTGGTATTATAGTGGTATTGTCACTGGACTAATAATCCAGAGACCCAGGGTAATGCTCTGGGTTCCTGGGTTCAAATCCCACCGTGCCAGATGGTGAAATTTGATTGAGTAATAATCTGGAATTAAAAGTCGAATGATGTACAGTAACGTTGCCATAGTCCCAGGTGACCATAGGCTGCTTTCCCCTGTGAGGGGGAGAGCTGACTGGTGGTGATTTAACCTGAGGGTCACCACACCTCAGGCGAGGGTCAAGGTTGAGAAGGCGGAGCCTTCATGGATAACCTCAGCCGGTACGGAAATGGTGACCATGAAACCATTGTCGATTGTCGTAAAAACCCAGGGAAGGAAATCTGCCGTCCTTACCTGGTCTGGCCTACATGGGACTCCAGACCCACATGCGGTTGACTCCTAACTGCCCCCTTCTGAAATGGCCGAGCAAGCCGCGCAATTCAAGGGCAATTAGGGATGGGCAACAAATGCTGGCCCAGCCCAGCGATGCCCACATCCCAATAATGCATTTTTAACAAATCTCTCCACAGATGCTGCCTGGCCTGCTGAGTTTTTCCAGCCCCCTCTGTTCTTGTTCCGTTTTTAACATTTGTCCATGTAATTCTACCTGTGTGTCCTTGGTGAACTATTGCCCTTTGTCTCACCTGTGAGCTTCTCTTGGTGTGAACTCCCATTGGGAAACTAACTCAGCTCGGACAAATAATCTCTTCGCCCTTTCCTTAAACGCAACAAAAGTTGTTAAAAGAACACCACAATAAAACCAAATGCAAATGACTACAGTAACGGGGTCAAGAGGTTATTTATGATGTTTGTTTTTTAAATTTAGAGTACCCAATTATTTTTTTTTCCAATTTTGGGGCAATTTAGTGTGGCCAATCCACCTACCCTGCACATCTTTGGGTTGTGGGGGTGAGACCCACACAGACACGGGGAGAATGTGCTAACTCCACACGGACAGTGACCCAGGGCCGGGATCAAACCTGGGACCTCGGCACCATGAGGCAGCATTGCTAACCACTGCGCCACTGTGCTGCCCTGTGTTGCCCTACTAATGATGAATATATTGTGAAAACAAATCTAAGGGCTCCATGTCTGAAGGACAATGCAAAATTCAACTGGTACCTGAGTAAAAATAATTTTTTTAAAAGTCCTGATGATTCTTCTGCACCTGTCTGGAATGTAGTCTGGGATTGAATGAACAAACAGTGAGGTTGTCAAAAAGAATTAGCGAGGGTGTTGCAAGATGGGTCAGTATGGTGGGGCATTTAATAAAAACGTGATTGATTTGAAATAGTTCTGGGGGAGGAGAAGAGTACTGGAGAGTTTTGCTCAAAAATTGCAAATCCCCCTCCGCTGGTTCTGGGAGACGAGTTGGGAATGTTTCAATCTCGCAGGATCCCCCCCCCCCCCCCCCCCCCCCCCCCCCCCCCCCCCCCTTCCAAGGCAGCCTGTGCTGTTGGTAAATGTTTCTGTTGGCCTCGCTGTCTGTGCCTGGTTACAGATGCAGTGTGCAGGCCGGATGAAAAGGGGATTCACATCAGAAAACAAAGGCCTTGTGGGACGATGCCAGACTCTTTGTCTCCTTCCGATAGATTTCCTTTCAGAGAGACTTTTCATTCCGATTTTTCTCATCGACTCACCCCTCCCCCTTCACGGGCTTTGACCTCCTTCGACCTTGTGGCGCCACATCACGTGATTCCAGCTGCAACTCAGCCCGGCATTGTTCGCATGAAAAGACAGTCAACAAAATCGATGGCGCGACAGATTGGGGCTGTTTGTTAGCTAGACCTGTGCTTTAAAGGCATCCCAGAACAACTCCAGCATCGACTGAGACTGCAGAAAAGTACATGAATTTCACTGACAAACAGGAATATGCGGGCAATGAAGGAAATCTAATAATCCAGAAAGAACGAAGCAGTTCAATCGCAACAACATGCAAATTCCTTTGTACGTTATGTTGTTTCGTACTAATTTTGCACGGCAGTCGCGAATGGAAAGATTTGCAGCGTTGGTCTCCCTGCACAGAACTCAGTCATAGAACACAGAACATACAGTGCAGGAGGCCATTCGGCCCATCATGTCTGCACCGACCCACTTAAGCCCTCACTTCCACCCTATCCCCGTAACCCAATAACTCCTCCTAACCTTTATGGTCACCCTTTGGACTGTGGGAGGAAACCGGAGCACCCGGAGGAAACCCACGCAGACACAGGGAGAATGTGCAGACCCCACATAGCGTGCAGACTCCGCACAGTCCTCAGTACTGACGGAGTGCTGCGTTGTCTTTCAGATAAGCCATTCAACCAAAGTTCCCTCCCGGGTGACTGTAATAATAATAATAATAATAATCATCACTTATTGTAGGCTTCAATGAAATTACTGTGAAACGCCCCTAGTCGCCACATTCTGGCGCCTGTTCGGGGAGGCCGGTATGGGAATTGAACCCGCGCTGCTGGCTTTGCTCTGCATTAAAGCCAGCTGTTTAGCCCACTATGCTAAAAGACCCTGTGCCACTATTTTGAAGAAGAGTAAGGGGTGTTCTCCCCGATGTCTTGTCCCCTATTTTGATCCGTGAGCAATGCCACGGGAGCTCAGCTCATGTCAAGGGCATGTCCAGCGCAGCCACTAAAACAGATTACCTGGTCATTATCACATTGCTGTTTGTGGAATCTTGCTCAGCACAAATTGGCCGCCCTGTTTCCTACATGACATTTCCAAAAGTACTTCCTTGGCTGTAAAGTGCTTTCGGGTGCCCAGGGATTGTGAAAGGCGCGATAGAGATGTAAGTCTTTCTTTTTTTCCCACAAAGCACAACAATAAAGGTTTGGAAAACGTAGTTCATCCTTATACAATTAGCTGTGTGGTCTCCAATACGCACAAAACATTCTGATAGGTCAGTTTGTGCTAGCGGGGCCTGGCGCTTAATTTCCACCCCTTTACTTGCACCCCCTCTAGTTCTCGTCCCCTTTCGTTGTCGCTTCCCCCTCTGCCGTCAGGTTGGTCCTAACTGCGGATATTTTGATCCGTGAGCAATGCCACGGGAGCTCATCTCATGTCAAGTGCATGTTCACCACCGGGATTGCCAATTGCCCTGAACCCATTCACAATCACCCCCAACATATTCTAATATACCAACCCCGCCCCATTTCAATGACTCCTAATGTGTAGAATTTGTAATCCAGACAGAAAATGAGCTCAAGTTCCTGCTCAACATGATTGATTTGCTCATGTACGTTTTCCTGAGTTGGCAGGTAATGGTGGAAGGCGAATAGTTTTCTGTTTTGATTGGATTGCTGAATAAGTGATTCGATGGGTTATGGTGTCAGAGGCTAGTCTGTTTGTCGCACACTTTTGGAAAACAGGTCCTGGCATTTAGCTTCATTCAACTGTATGTACACATGGGCACGGTGGCACAGTGGTTAGCACTGTTGTTTCACAGCGCCAGGGTCCCAAGTTCGATTCCCCGCTGGGTCACTGTCTGTGCAGAGTATGCACGTTCTCCCCGTGTGTGCGTGGGTTTCCTCCGGGTGCTCCGGTTTCCTCCCACAGTCCCATGGCATGCAGGTTAGGTGGATTGGCCATGATAAATTGATCTTAGTGTCCAAAAAGGTTAAGTTGGGTGACGGGGATAAGGTAGAGACATGGGCTTGGGTAGGGTGCTCTTTCCAAGGGCCGGTGCAGACTCGATGGGCCAAGTGGCCTCCTTCAGCACTGTAAATTCTATGGTAGCCATGTCTCCCAGGACACTGGCAATGTCAAACTCTGGGTCAACCCCTTGTATCTCTTCCTGTGTCTAGAACGAAAGCCTTGCATTAATACAGCTCCTTTCATAACATCAGGTCCCAAAGCACCTTACAGCCAATGAAGAGGGAAACACGATGACATAAGGAAGGAAATCTGCCGTCTTTACCCGGTCTGGCCTACATGTGACTCCAGACCCACAGCAACGTGGCTGACACCTCACTGCTCTCTCAAATGGCCCAGCAAGCCACTCAGTTCAAGCAGCAATTAGAAATGGGGAACAAACGCTGGCCCAGCCAGCGATACCTACATCCTATTAAAATATTCTCCGCTGGCAAGATTGTCCGTTGCTCCGGCAACGCACCCAAGCCTGCGGGATTCCCGGCAGCGTGGGGTGGCCACAGTGGGAAATTCCATTGGCCTGTGGCGGACCTGGCAGGGGTTCCCTTACTTGATTTATGTGAGGTAATGCATTTTGGAAGGTCTAATGCAGGTAGGGAATATACAGTGAATGGTAGAACCCACAAGAGTATTGACAGTCAGAGAGATCTAGGTGTACAGGTCCACAGGTCACTGAAAGGGGCAACACAGGTGGAGAAGGTAGTCAAGAAGGCATACGGCATGCTTACCTTCATTGGCCGGGGCATTGAGTATAAGAATTGGCAAGTCATGTTGTAGCTGTATAGGCCCTTAGTTAGGCCACACTTGGAGTATAGTGTTCAATTCTGGTCGCCACAGTACCAGAAGGATGTGGAAGCTTTAGAGAGGGTGCAGAAGAGATTTACCAGGATGTTGCCTGGTATGGAGGGCATTAGCTATGAGGAGCGGTTGATAAACTCGGTTTGTTCTCACTGGAACGACGGAGGTTGAGGGGCGACCTGATAGAGGTCTACAAAATATACGGGGCATAGACAGAGTGGATAGTCAGAGGCTTTTCCCCAGGGTAGAGGGGTCAATTACTCGGGGGCATAGGTTTAAGGTGCGAGGGGCAAGGTTTAGAGGAGATGTACGAGGTTAGTTTTTTACACAGAGGGTAGTGGGTGCCTGGAACTCGCTGCCGGAGGAGGTGGTGGAAGCAGGGACGATAGTGACGTTTAAGGGGCATCTTGACAAATCCATGAATAGGATGGGAATAGAACATAGAACATAGAAAATACAGCACAGAACAGGCCCTTCGGCCCACGATGTTGTGCCGAACTTTTGTCCTAGATTAAGAACAAATTAATCTACACGAAGATCAACAAGAGGATGTGATGATGAGTTTTGATAAGTTATCCGGAGTAAAACTATTTCCACTGGTTGTCGAGTCAGTAAGTAGAAGGGAAAAATATAACACCTAGAGGGATACGAACCCAGGAAGTGTAGAATATTTTAGTTTAGATGGGCAGCATGGTCGGCACAGGCTTGGAGGGCCGAAGGGCCTGTTCCTGTGCTGTACTTTTCTTTGTTCTTTGTTCTTTAATGGATAATCGTGAACCAGTTAGGATTTTCCAACAATCCAGCAGCTTTCAAAAATTTATTTTGGTACCAACCTTTGGTACAATTAATAAATGAACTCTGCTAGCTATTGCTGGCAAAATCATGCATGTTCTTTCAGAAATTGTTTTTAAAGTTTAGGACGAACTGATCCTATCTCTGACTAACTCCCAAATCTTTTGGGGCAGGATGGTGGCTCGGTGGTTAGCACTGCTGCCTCACGGCGCCGAGGTCCCAGGTTCGATCCCGGCTCTGGGTCACTGTCCGTGTGGAGTTTGCACATTCTCCCCGTGTCTGCGTGGGTCTCGCCCCCACAACCCAAGGTGGATTGGCCACGCTAAATTGCCCCTTAATTGGGAAGAAAAAGAATTGGGCAGTGTAATTTATTTTTTTAAACTCCCAAATCTTTCTTGCTCTGCGTAAAAAAAGGCTAATTAAGAGTTTCTCTCTATGCTGTTAGTCTCCTGAACAAACACGCCCTGATCCTATGTGAGAAACTGTCCTTGTGAAATCATCCTTCTCTGTCTTGTCAACTGCCCAGTTGCTCTGCAACACCTCCTCCAGCCGTTGCCATGGGAACTCAGAGCTGGCGGTTTGCTCAGGGGGATTGACAACTGTGTGGAAAAAAACAATTCTGGAAAGGCTGAATATAATCGGAACCTTTGACATGATTAAAATGATTCGAGCATTAGGGGGGGATGGGGTTCTATTAGCCATCGTGTTTCGCCATGCGTAAAGATCCCTCATAATAACCTCACAAGGGCTGAGGCCTAGTTCGTATTTTTAAGAAAGAGATTCGAGAACAGAAAAGACGAAACAAAAAGACCAGAAAACAGCAGAGTCGACTGGTTGAAAATCTCCGCCAGGGAGAGGGGGCAAGAGCGGTAAACCAGAGGGAGGAGAGAGAGAGAAAAGTCAAAGGAACGTTTAGGCATCCCGTGGTAACAGACTCCCCTTCCAGGTAGAGAGACACCCCCAGAACCGTAGTCCCCACACTGACTTATCTGGAGGAGGGTGACCAAAAAGCTGCCTGAATTTCTGTAAGTCCCTTCAGTCAGAGGGGGGATTGGGGGTTGGGGGGAGGGGTGGGGGGGAGGCGGGGACGAGAAATATCAACTGTAATTTCCCCATGTTGACCACAGCCCAAGGGAAATCCTGCAGGAGCGTGACCATGTGTGGACATCTGGTGAAGATGGGATGGTGTTGATAGTTCCTTCAGCAGAAATCCCATTGCCTGCAGCCTGGCTGGATTACGCCTGAAGAATAGGCAGTTGGGTGAGGTAAAGTGATCACTATGCAGCGATACCCACAAGAGGTCAAAGCCTTTTGGAGGAGTTTGCCCATTCTCCCCGTGTCTGCGTGGGTTTCGCCCCCACAACCCAAAGATGTGCAGGCTAGTTGGATTGGCAACGCTAAATTTCCCCTTAATTGGAAAAAAAAAGAATTGCGCAGTCTAAATTTATTTTGCCCCTTAATTAGAAAAGATAAAGTAAAGTTCCAGATGACCATAGGCCGCTTTCCTCTTTTGAGAGGGAGAGCTGATTGGTGGTGATGCCAGTACACCTCAGGCAAGGGTCAAGAATAACCTCAGCCGGTACAGGAATTGAACCCACGCTGTTGGCCTCCCTCTGCATCACCAACTAGCTGTCCAGCCAACTCAGCTAAACTAGCCCCCTTTCCCTCTCTAATAAAAAACAAGGCAAGAAAAAAATCAGACGGAACACAAAGGATGAGAAAAGATGAATTGGCCAATTGGAACAAACATCCCCCTGATACGCCAACTCACCCTGCCTGGCATCCATTTGCATTTTGGACATCTCTAATGTCTGTGATTCCACCACCATATTCAATACATTTTTTCATTTGTTCATAAGCGACAGTATCACAAAACTTACACAAATAATTTCTGCATCACTTTCTTTCCCCCCACTGTGCTTCACTTCACACAGGTGCACATGCGTAGCTCGAACATACAGAGAACTTCCTAAACAGAGTAAACCTACCCATAATACTGAGCGTTTCTGTTGGGAAATGATTTTATGCAGCGTCTCTCAGATAGGCCTTCCCTGTCTTTCTGGAGCGTGGTGCTTGAGTTGAAAATGTTACGTAGGGGTGGTGCAATTATCAGCCATTGTTGAGAGAGGGTACATGGAGGGGATTGCCTGGAACCTTAATACCCGGTGACAAATTTACAAGCAAGCCAAAGTCACAAGTGTCAGCAAAGTAGCGTACAATTCATTTTTTTTTTAATTTAGAGGACCGAATTTGTTTTTTCCAATTAAGGGCCATTTTAGTGTGGCCAATCCAGCTACTGAGGATTTGTGAGGAAAGTGGCTCTTTTAGAATCAGTGAATCCCTACAGTCCAGAAGAAGGCCATCCGGCCCATCTAGTCTGTACTGACCCACTGAAAGATCTAGGCCCAATCCCCCACCCTATCCCCATAGCCCCACCTAGGGGCAATTTAGCATGGCCAATTCACCTAACCCGCACATCTTTTGGATTGTGGGAGGAAACCGGAGCACCCGGAGGAAACCCACGCAGAGCCTAGGTCGGAATCGAACCTGGGACCCTGGCGTTGTGATGCAGCAGTGCTAACCACTGTGCCGCCCATAAAACCTGTGATTTGGCCAACATCAAAGGGCTCGTCCACTGAGTCAATCAGTAGATTTTTCTACATTTGCTTAATAAAAACAAATCTGAAATAAAAACAGCAAGTAGTGGATAAACTCAGCAGGTCAGCCAGAATCTGTGGAGAGAGAAACAGAGCTAACATTAACTCTTCTTCGGAACTAACAGCTCCGACGTCTGGTTGACAGCTGTGGTTCAGTGAGTAGCACTTTCCCCTGAGTCCGAAGGTTGTGGGGTCAAGTCCTACTCCAGGACCTGAGTACAAGAATCAAGCCTGGCGCTCCAATGCGGTACTGAGGGAGCGCTGCTCTGTTGGAAGTGCTGGCTCTCAGATGGGATGTTAAACCCAAGTGGAAATAATCTATGGCTGCTGATGTGAAGAATTCCCACTAGTGTTCTGGCTGTTCTCAGAGACAGATCGTCTTATCATTCACCAAAGTGCTGTTTGTGGACCTTGCTTTGCACTGTATAGCAGCTACATATCACAAGTGCTTCATTGCTTATGAAAGGTGCTATATGAATACAATATGACAAAGAAGGAGACTGCTGTGACACTGGGGCTACATCAAGTCTCAGAATAAACATCAGCAACACTGCCTACCAGTAATTTAGTGAAAATTCTTTGTCGGTGTCTGTGACACTCTCAATGCTCTTGTTCTACAAAAAAAGATTGGATTGACTCAAATCCCAGGACAGAATCAAAAGACAATTCGCTGCTTTTCACTCTTTCAAACCTCGACTTTCACAGAGTTCCGCCGTGTTCTCTGATGCGTCATAATTAAGGGAGGTCATCTCGATTTTGACAGTAGATCTGCCAGTAAATTAGAATTGGGTCTATTGGAATAAAATGAGTCAAATGCCAGTGCAACACAACACGTAAATGTAACATCAGCTGAATATCATCAGTGGAGAACAAGAGGGGGAAATAGCGGTTACTGTGGGGCCAGTGTGAATGGTCAGTTACTGTGGGGCCAGTGTGAATGGTCAGTTACTGTGGGGCCAGTGTGAATGGTCAGTTACTGAGGGGCCAGTGTGAATGGTCAGTTACTGAGGGGCCAGTGTGAATGGTCAGTTACTGTGGGGCCAGTGTGAATGGTCAGTTACTGTGGGGCCAGTGTGAATGGTCAGTTACTGTGGGGCCAGTGTGAATGGTCAGTTACTGTGGGGCCAGTGTGAGTGGTCAGTTACTGTGGGGCCAGTGTGAATGGTCAGTTACTGTGGGGCCAGTGTGAATGGTCAGTTACTGTGGGGCCAGTGTGAATGGTCAGTTACTGTGGGGCCAGTGTGAATGGTCAGTTACTGTGGGGCCAGTGTGAATGGTCAGTTACTGTGGGGCCAGTGTGAATGGTCAGTTACTGTGGGGCCAGTGTAAAGGCTGGTATTTCACCTTTGAGCTGTTGCGTCCAGTGACATGGAATTCTGTGCTGTAAAGTCTATTCAGTTTTGAAAGTTTAGTTCCTGAACAACTGTTAACGATTGAAACACATCACAATAATTTAGATGCAGCTCCCCTCTCCCCACTGTGGTGTAGTGCAGTTTGGATAGATTTGAAAGTGGGACAGCTATTCGCTGGTCTGCACGTCCTGATTATAAAGGACTATGTTGTACATTTGCCATGTTTGCACAGAATTCCAGTCAATAACAACTTTAACATTCTGTCCAAGCAGTTTATTTGTCTTTGATTGAAGTAATTCCAGGAGCTCTTTTGATACAGAATGAATAAATTGTTCTGATTTTCAATGTGTTATGGTTTAGGAGCAGTGGGTGACTGGTTTGATAAATTCCTGCTCTCTCCGTCAGACTTGACTCACTTTACAGATCTCAGTGTCAGACTTGACAATTTTCTAGTCATCAAGTAGAAACGTTTGCATTTCTGGTCTCTGTCTGTCAGTCAGCTCTCTTGCTGACAATACATGCCTCACCCAATCTCTTTTTTACTCTCTCTCATATGGGCAGCACGGTAGCACAGTGGTTAGCACTGCTGCTTCACAGTGCCAGGGATCCGGGTTCCATTCCAGCCTTGGGTCAATGTCTGTGCGGAGTCTGCACTTTCTCCCTGTGTCTGCGTGGGTTTCCTCCGGTTTCCTCCCACAGTCCAAAGGTTAGGTGGGGTTACAAGGATAGGGTGGGGTAGTGGCCCGAGGTAAGGGTCTCTTTCCAGGGCTCAGTGCAGACTCGATGGGGTGAATGGCCTCCTTCTGCTCTGGAGGAATTCTATGATTTGGTTTCTTGCTCAATTCCTCAATTTCTCTCCTTCATACAGCCTGTTTCACAATGCTTCTGTCATATTACCCGAGACGAGCTGTGCTCCGAAGCCCATTGCACTGTGGGAGAACTGAACATACTCTTAGCTGACACTGCAGTGCCGAGGGAGTGCTGCACTGTCAGAGGGTCAGAGTGTCAGTACTGAGGGAGTGCTGCACTGTCAGAGGGTCAGTACTGAGGGAGTGCCGCACTGTCAGAGGGTCAGTACTGAGGGAGTGCCGCACTGTCAGAGGGTCAGTACTGAGGGAGTGCTGCACTGTCAGAGGGTCAGTACTGAGGGAGTGCCGCACTGTCAGAGGGTCAGTACTGAGGGAGTGCTGCACTGTCAGAGGGTCCGTACTGAGGGAGCGCTGCACTGTCAGAGGGTCAGTACTGAGGGAGTGCCGCACTGTCAGAGGGTCAGTACTGAGGGAGTGCTGCACTGTCAGAGGGTCAGTACTGAGGGAGTGCCGCACTCTCAGAGGGTCAGTACTGAGGGAGTGCTGCACTGTCAGAGGGTCCGTACTGAGGGAGCGCTGCACTGTCAGAGGGTCAGTACTGAGGGAGTGCTGCACTGTCAGAGGGTCAGTACTGAGGGAGTGCTGCACTGTCAGAGGGTCAGTACTGAGGGAGTGCCGCACTGTCAGAGGGTCAGTACTGAGGGAGTGCCGCACTGTCAGAGGGTCAGTACTGAGGGAGTGCTGCACTGTCAGAGGGTCAGTACTGAGGGAGTGCCGCACTGTCAGAGGGTCAGTACTGAGGGAGCGCTGCACTGTCACAGGGTCAGTACTGAGGGAGTGCCGCACTGTCAGAGGGTCAGTACTGAGGGAGTGCCGCACTGTCAGAGGGTCAGTACTGAGGGAGTGCTGCACTGTCAGAGGGTCAGTACTGAGGGAGTGCTGCACTGTCAGAGGGTCAGTACTGAGGGAGTGCCGCACTGTCAGAGGGTTAGTACTGAGGGAGTGCCGCACTGTCAGAGGGTCAGTAATGAGGGAGTGCTGCACTGTCAGAGGGTCAGTACTGAGGGAGTGCTGCACTGTCAGAGGGTCAGTACTGAGGGAATGCCGCACTGTCAGAGGGTCAGTACTGAGGGAGTGCTGCACTGTCAGAGGGTCAGTACTGAGGGAGTACCGCACTGTCAGAGGGTCAGTACTGAGGGAGTGCCGCACTGTCAGAGGGTCAGTACTGAGGGAGTGCCGCACTGTCAGAGGGTCAGTACTGAGGGAGTGACGCACTGTCAGAGGGTCAGTACTGAGGGAGTGCCGCACTGTCATAGGGTCAGTACTGAGGGGGTGCCGCACTGTCAGAGGGTCAGTACTGAGGGAGTGCCGCACTGTCAGAGGGTCAGTACTGAGGGAGTGCTGCACTGTCAGAGGGTCAGTACTGAGGGAGTGCCACACTGTGGGAGGGTCAGTACTGAGGGAGTGCTGCACTGTCAGAGGGTGAATACTGAGGGAGTGCTGCACTGTCAGAGGGTCAGTACTGAGGGAGTGCCGCACTGTCAGAGGGTCAGTACTGAGGGAGTGCCGCACTGTCAGAGGGTCAGTACTGAGGGAGCGCTGCACTGTCACAGGGTCAGTACTGAGGGAGTGCCGCACTGTCAGAGGGTCAGTACTGAGGGAGTGCCGCACTGTCAGAGGGTCAGTACTGAGGGAGTGCCGCACTGTCAGAGGGTCAGTACTGAGGGAGTGCCGCACTGTCAGAGGGTCAGTACTGAGGGAATGCCGCACTGTCAGAGGGTCAGTACTGAGGGAGCGCTGCACTGTCAGAGGGTCAGTACTGAGGGAGTGCCGCACTGTCAGAGGGTCAGTACTGAGGGAATGCCGCACTGTCAGAGGGTCAGTACTGAGGGAATGCCGCACCGTCAGAGGATCAGTACTGAGGGAGCGCTGCACTGTCAGAGGGTCAGTACTGAGGGAGTGCCGCACTGTCAGAGGGTCAGTACTGAGGGAGTGCTACACTGTCAGAGGGTCAGTGCTGAGGGAGTGCCGCACTGTCAGAGGGTCAGTACTGAGGGAGTGCCGCACTGTCAGAGGGTCAGTACTGAGGGAGTGCCGCACTGTCAGAGGGTCAGTACTGAGGGAGTGCTGCACTGTCAGAGGGTCAGTACTGAGGGAGTGCTGCACTGTCAGAGGGTCAGTACTGAGGGAGTGCCACACTGTCAGAGGGGCAGTACTGAGAGAGTGCCGCACTGTCAGAGGGTCAGTACTGAGGGAGTGCTGCACTGTCAGAGGGTCAATACTGAGGGAGTGCTGCCCTGTCAGAGGGTCAGTACTGAGGGAGCACTGCACTGTCAGAGGGTCAGTACTGAGGGAGCACTGCACTGTCAGAGGGTCAGTACTGAGGGAGTGCCGCACTGTCAGAGGGTCAGTACTGAGGGAGTGCCGCACTGTCAGAGGGTCAGTACTGAGGGAGCACTGCACTGTCAGAGGGTCAGTACTGAGGGAGTGCCGCACTGTCAGAGGGTCAGCACTGAGGGAGTGCTGCACTGTCAGAGGGTCAGTACTGAGGGAGTATTGCACTGTTAGAGGGTCAGTACTGAGGGAATGCCGCACTGTCAGAGGGTCAGTACTGAGGGAGTGCCGCACTGTCAGAGGGTCAGTACTGAGGGAGTGCCACACTGTTAGAGGGTCAGTACTGAGGGAGCACTGCACTGTCAGAGGGTCAGTACTGAGGGAGTGCCACACTGTTAGAGGGTCAGTACTGAGGGAGTGCCGCACTGTCAGAGGGTCAGTACTGAGGGAGTGCTGCACTGTCAGAGGGTCAGCACTGAGGGAGTGCCGCACTGTCAGAGGGTCAGTGCTGAGGGAGTGCTGCACTGTCAGAGGGTCAGTACTGAGGGAGTATTGCACTGTTAGAGGGTCAGTACTGAGGGAGCACTGCACTGTCAGAGGGTCAGTACTGAGGGAGCACTGCACTGTCAGAGGGTCAGTACTGAGGGAGTGCCGCACTGTCAGAGGGTCAATACTGAGGATGTGCCGCACTGTCAGAGGGTCAGTACTGGGGGAGGCCGCTCTGTCAGAGGGTCAGCACTGAGGGAGTGCGGCACTGTCAGAGGGTCAGTACTGAGGGAGTGCCGCACTGTCAGAGGGTCAGTACTGAGGGAGTGCTGCACTGTCAGAGGGTCAGTACTGAGGGAGTGCCGCACTGTCAGAGGGTCAGTACTGAGGGAGCACTGCACTGTCAGAGGGTCAGTACTGAGGGAGTGCCGCACTGTCAGAGGGTCAATACTGAGGGTGTGCCGCACTGTCAGAGGGTCAGTACTGGGGGAGGCCGCTCTGTCAGAGGGTCAGCACTGAGGGAGTGCTGCACTGTCAGAGGGTCAGTACTGAGGGAGTGCTGCACTGTCAGAGGGTCAGTACTGAGGGAGTGCCGCACTGTCAGAGGGTCAGTACTGAGGGAGTGCCGCACTGTCAGAGGGTCAGTACTGAGGGAGTGCTGCACTGTTCGAGGGTCAGTACTGAGGGAGTGCTGCACTGTCAGAGGGTCAGTACTGAGGGAGTGCCGCACTGTCAGAGGGTCAGTACTGAGGGAGTGCAGCACTGTCAGAGGGTCAGTACTGAGGGAGTGCTGCACTGTCAGAGGGTCAGTACTGTGGGAGTACCGCACTGTCAGAGGGTCAGTACTGAGGGAGTGCCGCACTGTCAGAGGGTCAGTACTGAGGGAGTGCTGCACTGTCAGTGGGTCAGTACTGAGGGAGTGCCGCACTGTCAGAGGGTCAGTGCTGAGGGAGTGCCGCACTGTCAGAGGGTCAGTGCTGAGGGAGTGCTGCACTGTCAGAGGGTCAGTACTGAGGGAGTGCTGCACTGTCAGAGGGTCTGTACTGAGGGAGTGCTGCACTGTCAGAGGGTCAGTACTGAGGGAGTGCCGCACTGTCAGAGGGTCAGTACTGAGGGAGTGCTGCACTGTCAGAGGGTCAGTACTGAGGGAGTGCTGCACTGTCAGAGGGTCAGTACTGAGGGAGTGCTGCACTGTCAGAGGGTCAGTACTGAGGGAGTGCTGCACTGTCAGAGGCTCAGTACTGAGAGAGAGCCGCACTGTCAGAGGGTCAGTACTGAGAGAGAGCCGCACTGTCAGAGGGTCAGTACTGAGGGAGAGCCGCACTGTCAGAGGGTCAGTACTGAGGGAGTGCTGCACTGTCAGAGGGTCAGTACTGAGGGAGTGCTGCACTGTCAGAGGGTCAGTACTGAGGGAGTGCTGCACTGTCAGAGGGTCAGTACTGAGGGAGTGCCGCACTGTCAGAGGGTCAGTACTGAGGGAGTGCCGCACTGTCAGAGGGTCAGTACTGAGGGAGTGCTGCACTGTCAGAGAGTCAGTACTGAGGGAGTGCCGCACTGTCAGAGGGTCAGTACTGAGGGAGTGCCGCACTGTCAGAGGGTCAGTACTGAGGGAGTGCTGCACTGTCAGAGGGTCAGTACTGAGGGAGTGCCGCACTGTCAGAGGGTCAGTACTGAGGGAGTGCTGCACTGTCAGAGGGTCAGTACTGAGGGAGTGCCGCACTGTCAGAGGGTCAGTACTGAGGGAGTGCTGCACTGTCAGAGGCTCAGTACTGAGGCTGTAAAGCACTTTGGATCATCCTGAGGTTGTCAAAGGCGATATGTAAATGCGAATGAGGTCTACAAAATCATGAGAGGTACAGACAGGATGGATAGCAAGAAGCTTTTTCCAAAGCTTTATCCGGGACCCCCGCCCCTCCGGGTAGGGGAGAGGTATGGACAGGGGTGGATAGCAACAAGCTTTTCCCAAGAGTGGGGGTGTCAGTTACAAGGGGTCACGATTTCAATGTGAGAGGGGGAAAGTTTAAGGGAGATGTGCGTGGAAAGTTTTTTACGCAGAGGGTGGTGGGTGCCTGGAACGCTTTGCCAGCGGAGGTGGTAGAGGCGGGCACGATAGCATCATTTAAGAAGCATCTAGACAGGTATATGAATGGGCGGGGACAGAGGGAAGTAGACCTTGGAAAATAGGAGACAGGTTTAGATAAAGGATCTGGATCGGTGCAGGCTGGGAGGGCCGAAGGGCCTGTTCCTGTGCTGTAATTTTCTTTGTTCTTTGTTCT